>NW_027206559.1:75000-345213 GCF_024711535.1 Dipodomys merriami
AGTCCTAACCCTAACCCTTACCCTCACCCTAACCCTAACACTACCCTAACCCTAACCTTCACCGTAACACTAAGCCTAACCCTAACACAAACCCTCACACTAAACCTAACCCTCAGCCTAAACCTAACCCTCAACCTAAACCTAAACCTAACCCAAATCCTCACCCTCAACTTTCCCTCACACTAACCCTTTTCCTATCACTAACCCTAACCCTCACCCTTTAAGTAACCCTAACCCTCACCAAAAACCTCACCCTTACCCTTACCTTACCCTCACCCTAACCCTCACACTAACCCAAAACCTCAACCTAACCTAATCAAAACACTCACACTAAACCTCACCTTAAACCTAATGCTAACCCTAACACTCACCCTCACCCTAACACTCACCCTAAACATGAACCTCATTCTAACCCTAACCCTAACCCACAACCTCACCCTAAACATCACCCTAACCCTAACCCTCACCCTAATCCTTACCCTCACCCGAACCCTCTCCCTAAACCTAACCCTAAGCTAACCCTAAAACTCACCCTAACCCTCACCCTCACCCTAACCCTAACCTTCACCCTAACACTAAGCCTAACCCTAACACAAACCCTCACACTAACCCTAAACCTCAGCCTAAACCTAACCCTCAACCTAAACCTAACCCTAACCCAAATCCTCACCCTCATCTTATCCCTCACACTAACCCTTTACCTATCCCTAACCCTAACCCTAACCCTAACCCTCACCCTTTCCGTAACCCTCACCCTCACCAAAAACCTCACCCTTACCCTTACCTTACCCTCACACTAACCCTCACACTAAGCCAAAACCTCAACTTAACCTAACCAAAACACTCACACTAAACCTCACCCTAACCCTAATGCTAACCCTAACAATCACCCTCACCCTAACCCTCACCCTAAACCTGAACCTCACTCTAACCCTAACCCTAACCCACAATCTCACCCTAAACCTCACGCTAACCCTAACCCTCAACCTAATCCTTACCCTCACCCTAAGCCTCACCATAAACCCAACCCTAAACTAACCATAAACCTCACCCTAACCCTCACCCTCATCCTAACCCTAATCCAAACCCTAACCCTCAGCCTAAACTTCACCCTAACCATAAAATTAACTTTCACACTAACCCTAACCCTCACCCTAAACTTAACCCTACCCATCACCCTAACCCTAACCCTCATGCTCACCCTAAACCTAACCCTAACCCTATCCCACACCCTCACCCTCACCCTCATCCTCACCCTCACCCTAAACCTAATCCTAACAATAACCCTAATCGTAAACCTAACCCTCACCTTAACCCTAACCCTCAAGCTAACCCTCATCCTCACCCTCACCCTCACCTTAACCCTAAGCCTAACCCTAACCCTCACCCTCACCCTCAACTTAACACTAAAGCTAACCCTAACCCTCACACTAACAGTAACCCTAACCCTAACTCTCACCCGAACCGTCACTCTAACATTAACCTCACCCTAACCCTAACCCTCACATTAACCCTAATGCTCACCCTAACCTTAACAGTATCCCTCACCCAAACCCTCATCCTAACTCTAACCCTAACCCTAAACCTAACCCTCACCTAACCCTAAATCTCAACCTTACCCTAACACTCAACATCACCTGAATCCCCACCCTAAACCTAACACGCACCCACACCCTATCCCTAAAGCTCACCCTCACCCTCACCCTCACCTAATCCTCACCCTAACCCTAACCATTATCTAACAAAGGCCCTCACCCTCACCCTCACCCTATCCTTCACCCTAACCCTCACCCTCACCCCAGCCCTCACCCTAAATGTAACCCTACCCGTAAACCTCACCCTCACTCTCACATTCATGCTCAGCCTTACCCTAACCCTACCCCTAATCCTAACCCTAACCATCAACCCCAACATAACACTCACCATAAACCTTACCGCCACCCTCACCCTAAGCCTAACCATAACACTCTCACTAAACCTAACCCTCACCCTAAATCTAACCCTACCCCTCACCCCAAACATCAACCTAAACCTAACCCTAACCCTCACCCTAACGCTAACCCTAACCCTCACCCTAGCCCTCATCCTAATCCTAACCATCATCCTAAACCTCACCCTTACACCACCCACAAACTAACCCTAACCCTAACCCTCACCCTATCCCTAACCCTCACCCTAACCCTAACCCGCACCTTATCACTCACCCTAAACCTAACCCTAAACCTCCCCGTCACCCTAACCCTAAACTTAACCCTAACCCTCACCCTAACCCTCACCCTAACACTAAACCTAACCCTAACCCTCACCTTTACCTTAACCCTCACCCTAACCCTTAACCTCATCCTCACTCTAAACCTCACACTAAACCTAACCCTCACCCTAACTCTAACCCTAACCGTCACCCTCACCCTCACCCTCACGCTAACCCAAACCCTAACCCTCTCCCTCACCCTCACCCAAACCCTACTAATAACTCTAACACTCACTCTAACCCTCACGCTATCACTTAAACACCCCATAAGCCTAAACATAACCCTAACCCTCACCCTCACCATAAACCTCACTCTAACCCTAACAGTAACCCAAACACGAAACCCTTAACCTAACCCTAAACTGAGCCCGAACCCTCACCCGAAACCTTATCCCTAAACCTAAACCAAACCCTCAAGCTAACAGTCACCCTAAACCTAACCTTATCCCTAACCCTAACCCTCACCCTAACCCGCACCCTAAACCATATCCTCACCCTCACCCTAAACCTAAACCTAACGCTAACCCTCACAATAAATCTAACCTCACCCTAAACCTAAACTTACCCCTCACCCTAACCATCATCCTAACCCTAAACCAAACCCAAAACCTCTCCCTAACCCTAATCCTAACCCTAACTCTCACCTTCACCCTTACCCTCAGCCTAACCCTAACCCTCACACTAACCCTAAACGTCAAGCTAACCCTCAACCTATTCCTCACACTAACGCTAACCCTAACACTTACAATAACCCTAATATTAAACCTCAACAAAACCTTCAATAACCCTAAACCTAGACCTTATGTTAAAACTTACCCTCACCCTAAACCTAACCCTCACCCTCACCCTAACCCTAACCCTCACCCTAAACCTAACCCTCACCCTAAACCTTACCCTCACCCTAATACTAAGCCTAAACCTAACACCAACACTCACACTAACCCTAACCTTCAGCCTACACCTAACCCTCAACCTAAACCTAACCCTAACCCTAATCCTCACCCTCACCTTATCCCTCACACTAACCCTTTTCCTAACCCTAACTCTAACCCTCACCCTAACGCTAACCCTCTCACTTTCCGTAACCCTCACCCTCACCAAACACCTCACCCATACCCTTACCTTACCCTCACCCTAACCCTCACACTAACCCAAAACCTCACCCTAAACTAACCAAAACACTCACACTAAACCATACCCTAACCCTAATGCTAACCCTAACACTCACCCTCACCCTAAACCTCACCCTAAACCTTCACCTCAACCTAACACTAACCCTAAACATCAACCTCAACCTAAACCTGACCCTAAGCCTAACCCTCATCCTAACCCTTACCCTCACCCTAACCCTAAATCTAATCTAACCCTTAACCTCACCCTAACCCTCACTCTCACCCTAACCCTAATCTAAAACCTAACCCTCAACGTAACCTAATCCTAACCCAAACCCTAACCTTCACACTAACCCTAACCCTCACCCTAACCTTAACCCTACCCCTCACCCTAAACCTCATCCTAACCCTAACCCTAAACGTAACCCTAACTCTAAACCTCACACTAACCCTAACCCTCACCCTCACCCTCACCCTCAACATAACCATAAACCTAACCCTAAACCTAAAAATAACCCTAACCCTAACCCTTATCCTAAGCCTCACCTTCACCCTCACCCTAACCCTAACCCTCACCCTTAACCTAACCCTCAACCTCACCGTAACCCTAAACCTAACCCTAAAACTTACGCTCACCCTAACACTAACCCTAACCCTAAAACTAGCCATTACACTATCCCTAATCCTCAGCCTAACCCTAACCCTCAACCTAACCCTATCCCTAACCCTAACCCTCACCCTCACCTTAGGCCTCACCCTAAACCTAATCCTAATCCTAACCCTCACCCTAAACCTAACCCTCACCCTATTCCCAACACTCAATCTCACCCTCACCCTAACCCTAACCCCAAACCTAACACTCACCCTAACCCTCACCCTTACTGTAAACCTAAACCGAACCCTCACCCTAACCCACAAGCTTACCATAATCCTCACCATAACCCTAACCCTCACACTTAACATTACTCTCACCCTCAACCTAACCCTCACCCTAAACCTAACCCTCACACTAACCTTACGCTAACCCTCACACTAACCCTCACCCTAACCATAATGCTAACCCTAACACTCACCCTGACCCTAACCTTCACCCTAACCCGAAACCTCACCCTAAACCTAACCCTATCCATAACCCTCAACCTAAACTTTACCCTCAACCTAACACTAACACTAACCCTCACACTAACAATAAACCTCACCCTAACTCTAACCTCACCCTAACCCTAATCCTCACCCTAACCCTAACCCTAACCCTCACCCTCACCCTAACCTTTAACCTTACCCTCACCCTAACCCTCACACCAACCCTAACCCTAAGCCTAACCGTTACCCTCTCCGTCACGCTCACCCTCAGCCTAAATTTGAACCTAAACCTACTCTTAACCCTAACCCTCACCTTCACCCTCACACTAACCCTAACCCTAAACCTAACTCAAAGCATAACCCCCACACTCACACTCACCCTCACCCTAAGCCTCACTGTCACCCTCACGCATATCTGCACCCTGACCCAAAGCCTAACCCTCACCCTAAACTTATCTCTCACCCTAACCATAAACCTCACAATCACCCTCACCCTCACTTCACCCTAACCATAAAGCTAACCCGAACCCTCACCCTAAACCTCACCCTAACCCTAATGCTAACGTTAACCCTCACACTCACCGAAAACCTCATGCTAACCATTACTCTCACCGTAAATCTAACCCTAACCCTTACCCTCACCCTGACCCTAACCCTCACGTAAACCCTAACCCTAACCCTCATCCTAAAACTCACCCTAACCCTAAACCTATCCCTAACCCTAACGCTAACCCAAACGCTCACCCTCACCCTCACCCTAACCTAATCCTAACCCTAACCCTCACCCTAACCCTCACCCTTAACCTTAAACTAACCCTCATACTAACCATCACCCTAACTCTAACACTCACCCTAACCTAACACTAAACCTCACCCTAACACTCACCCTCACCCTATCCGTATTCCTCACCCTAAACCTCATACTCACACTCACCCCACCCTATTCCTAACCCTAAATCTCACCCTCACCCACACCCTAACCCTCACCCTCACCCTCACACTAACCCTAACCCTAACCCACAACCTAACCCTAACGCTAAACCTAACCCTCACCCGAACCCTAAACCTAACCCTCACCCTCACACTCACCGTAACCCTAAACCTAAACCTAACCCTCAAGCTAACTCTAACCCTAACCCTAATGGTAAACATAACCCTCACCCTCACCCTAACCCTCAACTTAAACCTTACCCTCACCCTAACCCTCATCTGAACCCTCACCCTAACCCTAACCCTAACCATCACCCTAACCCTAATCCTCAACCCCACCCTCACCCTAAGCCTAACCCTAAGACTAAGCCTAACCCTAACCCTACCCCTCAAGCCTAAGGCTCACCCTAACACTAATCCTAACCCTAATACTCACCCTATCCCTAATCCTAACCCTAACCCTCACCCTAACACTAACATTAATGCTCACCATAAACCTCACCAACAATCTAACCCTCACCCTAACCCCTACCCTCCGCCTAACCCTAACACTCACCCTCACCCTAACCCTCACACTAATCCTTACCCTCAACCTAACCCTAAACCTAACCCTCACACTAACCATAACCCTCACCTAACCCTACACCTACCCCTCAGCCTAACCCTCATCCTACACCTAAACCTAACCCAAAACCTCACCCTAACCCTAAGATTAACCCTAAACCTAAACCTTCTCCTAACCCTAACACTCACCCTCAACCTCACCCTCACCCTATCCCTCACCCTAAACCTAACCCTCACCCTAACCCTCACCCTAACCCTAACCCTAAAACTCACACTCACCCTCACCCTCAACATCACCCTCAGCATAACACTAACCATAACCCTAATCCTAACCCTAAACCTCACCCTCACCCTAACCGTCACCCTAATTCTTACCTTCACACTAATCCTAACCCTAATCCTAACCCCAACACTCACACTAAACCTAACCCTCACCCTAAACTTAACCCTACCCCTTACCCTAACCCTCATCCTAAACCTAACCCTATCCTAACCCTAACACTCACCCTAACCCTCACCCTCACGCTAACCCTAACCCTAACACTCAACCTTACCCTAAACCTCACCCAAAGCCTTAACCTCATCCTCACCCTAAACCTCACACTAAACCTAATCCTCACCCTTACTCTAAACCTAACCGTCACCCTCACCATTAACCTCACACTAACACTAACCCTAACCCTCACCCTAAACCTAAAATTCATCATAAGCCTAACCCTAACCCTCACCCTCAAGCTCACCTTAACCCTAACCCTAACACTAACCCTAACCTTCACTCTAACCCTAATGCTAAATCTAACACTCACCCTAACCGCACACGATCACATACCAACACGATAAACCTAAACCTAATCCTAATCCTCACCCTCACCGTAACCCTCAACCTAACCCTAACCCTAACCTGAAACCCTCACCCTAACCCTCACCCTAACTCTAACACTAATCCTAACCCTAACCCTAACCCTAACGCTAACCCTTACCCTAACCCTAACCCTAACCCTCACCTAACCCTCAGCCTAACCCTAACACTAACCCTGACCCTCACCCTAACCCTAACCTTCACCCTATACCTAAACCTCAGCCTAACCCTTACCCTCACCCTAACACTAAGCCTAACCCTAACACCAATGCTCCCAATAACCCTACCCTCAGCCTAAGCCTAACCCTCACCCTAAACCTAACCCTAACCCTAAACCTCACCATCACTTTAGCCCTCACACTAACACTATTGCTAACCCTATCCCTCAACCTAACACTAAACCTCACCCTAAACTTCCTCCTAACACTAACCCTAACCCTAACACTAAGCCTCACCCTAACCATAACCCTAACACTAATCCTAAACTCCACCCTAACTCTAACGCTCAACCTAACCCTAACACTAACGCTAAACCTCACCCTAACCCTCACTCTCACCTTAACCCTAACCAAAACCCTAACCCTCAACTTAACCCTAACCCTAACCCTTACCCTAACGGTCACAATAACCCTAATCCTCACCCTAAACCTAACCCTACCCCTCACCCTAAACTTCCTCCTAACACTAACCCTAACCCTAACCCTCACCCTTAACCTTAAACTAACCCTCATACTAACCATCACCCTAACCCTAACACTCACCCTAACCTACCACTAAACCTCACCCTAACACTCACCCTCACCCTATCCCTATTCCTCACCCTAAACCTCACACTCACACTCAGCCCCACCCTATTCCTAACCCTAAACCTCAACCTCACCCACACCCTAACCCTCACCCTCACCTTCACACTAACCCTAGCCATAACCCACAACCTAACCCTAACACTAAACCTAACCTTCACCCGAACCCTAAACCTAACCCTCACCCTCACACTCACCCTAACCCTAAACCTAAACCTAACCCTCACGCTAACTCTTACCCTAACCCTAATGGTAAACATAACCCTCACCCTCACCCTAACCCTCACCTTAACCCTTACCCTCACCCTAACCCTCATCTTAACCCTCACCCTAACCCTAACCCTAACCATCACCCTAACCCTAATCCTCAACCCCACCCTCACCCTAAGCCTAACCCTAAGACTAAGCCTAACCCTAACCCTACCCCTCAGCCTAATGCTCACCCTAACACTAATCCTAACCCTAATACTCACCCTATCCCTAACCCTAAACCTAACCCTCACCCTAACACTAATGCTAACCATAAACCTCACCATCAATCTAACCCTCACCCTAACCCCTACCCTCCGCCTAACCCTAACACTCACCCTCACCCTAACCCTCACACTAACCCTAACCCTCACCTAACCCTACACCTACCCCTCAGCCTAACCCTCATCCTACACCTAAACCTAACCCAAAATCTCACCCTAACCCTAAGCTTAACCCTAACCCTAAACCTTCTCCTAACCCTAACACTCACCCTCAACCTCACCCTCTCCCTCACCCTAAACCTAACCCTCACCCTAACCCTCACCCTAACCCTAACCCTAAAACTCACACTCACCCTCACCCTCACCATCACCCTCAGCATAACACTAACCATAACCCTAATCCTAACCCTAAAGCTCACCCTCACACTAACCGTCACCCTAATTCTTACCTTCACACTAATCCTAACCCTAACCCTAACCCTAACACTCACACTAAACCTAACCCTCACCCTAATCATAACCCTACCCCTTACCCTAACCCTCACCCTAAACCTAACCCTATCCCTAACCCTAACTCTCACACTAAACCTAACCCTCACCCTAACTGTAACCCTACACCTTAACCTAACTGTCACCTTAACCCTAACCCTACACCTCACCCTAAACCTCACAGTCACCCTAAACCTGACCCTAACCCTAATGCTAACCCTAACCCTAACCCTCACCCTCAGCCTAACTCTCACCCTAAACCTCACACTAACCCTAATACCAACCTCCACCCTAACCCTAACGTTCACCCTAACCCTAACCCTAACCCTAACCCTAACCCTCACGGTCACCCTCACCCTCTCCGTAACCCTAAGCCTAACCCAAACCCTCACCCTAACCCTAACGTTCACCCTAAGCCTCACGCTCACACTCACCCTCTCCTTAACCCTAAGCCTAACCCTAACCGTCATCCTAACCCTCCCCTTAACACTAAACCTAAGCCTAACCCTCACTTTAATAGTAACCCTAAACCTCACCCTCACCCTAACTCTCACCCTTACTTTATCCTCACCCTAACCCTAACCCTCACATTAAACCTAATACTCACCCTAACCATAACCCTACCCCTAACCCTAACTCTTACCCTAACTTTAAGCCTAACCCTAACCCTCACCTAAACAAAACCCTAACCCTAACCCTAACCCTCACCTAACCCGGTTAGGGTTACTAAACCTCAACCTCATCCTAACCCTCACCATCACCTGAACCTGCACCCTCACCCTAACCCTCACCTAATCCTCACCCTAACCCTAACATTACCTAACCAAGACCCTCACCCTTACACTCACCTTCACCCTAACCCTCACCCTCACCCTAGCCCTCACCCTAACCGTAACCCTAACCCTAAAATTCACCCGCACCCTCATCCTCACCCTCAGCCTAACCCTAACACTATCCCTATTCCTATCCCTAACCCTTGCCCTCACCCTAACCCTCACCATAACCCTTACCTCACCCTCACCCTAACCCTAACCGTAACCCTCACACTAAACCTAACCTCACCCTAAACCTAACCCTACCACTCACCATAACCCTCACACTAAACCTAACTCAAACCCTCACCCTAACCCTAACCCTCACACTCACCCAGGCCCTCACCATAACCCTTTCCCTCACCCTAAACCTCACCCTCATACCACCCTCAAATTAACCCTAACCATAACCCTCACCCTAACCCTAACCCTAAAACTCACACTCACCCTCACCCTCTCCATCACCCTCAGCATAACACTAACCATAACCCTAATCCTAACCCTAAACCTCACCCTCACCCTAACCGTCACCCTAATTCTTACCTTCACACTAATCCTAAACCTAACCCTAACCCTAATACTTACACTAAACCTGACCCTCACCCTAACATAACCATACCCATTACCCTAACCCTCACCATAACCCTATCCCTATCCCTAACCCTAACCCGATCCCTAACCCTCACCCTAACACTAACCCTAACCCTCACCCTTACCTCACAATAAGCCTTAACCTCATCCTCAACCTAAACCTCACACTAAACCTAACCCTCAGCCTAACTCTAACCCTAACCGTCACCCTCACCCTTACCCTTACCCTCACGCTAACACTAACCCTAACCCTCACCCTAACCCTAAAACCCACCCTAACCCTAACCCTAACCCTCACCCTCAAGCTCACCTTAACCCTACCCATATCCCTCACCCTAAACTTCACTCTAACCCTAATGCTAACTCTAACACTCACCCTAATTCTCACACTATCACTTACCCACACGATAAACCTAAAACTAACCCTAACCGTCACCCTTACCTTAACCTTCTACCTAACCCTAACCCTAACCCTAATTCGAAAGCCTCACCCTAAACCTATCCATAACTCTAACACTAATCCTAAACCTAAACCTCACCCTAACGCTAAACCTTACCCTAACCCTAACTCTAACTCTGACTTAACCCTCAGCCTAACCCTAACCCTAACTGTGACCCTCACCCTAACCCTAACCCTCACCCTCACCTTAGCCCTCACACTAATCCTATTGCTAACCCATCCCTCACCCTAACACTAACCCTAACCCTAAACCTCACCCTAAGCCGAACCCTCACCTTAACCCTAACCAAAACCCTACCCCTCACCCTATCCCTAACCCTACCCCTCACCCTAAACTTCCTCCTAATACTAACCCTAACCCTAACCCTAACCCTAAACCTCACCCTAACCGTAACCATATCCCTCACCTTCACCCTCACCCTAAACTGAACTGTAACCCTCACTCTAACCCTAACAATAACCCTAACCCTAAACCTAATCTTAACCCTCACCCTCACCCTAACACTAACCCTAAACTTAACCCTGACATTAACCCTAACCCTCACCCTAACCCTAACCCTCAACCTAACCGTTACCCTCACCCTAACACTAAGGCTAACCCTAACTTGAACCCTCACAGTAATCCTAACCCTCACCCTAACCATAACCCTAACCTCACCCTACCCCTCACTCTAACCCTAACATCAACCCTAAACCTCACCCTCACCGTCACCCTAACACTCACCTTAACCCTAACCCTCACGGCAACCCTAACCCTCACAATCTCCAAAAACCTCATCCTCACTCTAACACTCACCCTCACCCTAAACATAACCCTAACCCTAACCCTCACCATAACCGTAACCCTAAACCTCACACTAAGAGTAACCCTAACCCTCACCCTCACCCTTACCTTATCCTCACCCTAACCCTAACACTAAACCTAACCCTAACCCTCACGGAAAACCTAACCCTCATACTTTCCAAAACCCTCATCCTAACTCTAACACTCACCCTCACCCTAAACATAACCCTAACCCTAACCCTCACCATAACCGTAACCCTAACCTTCACCCTAATCCTAATACTTAACCTCACCCTCACCCTAACCCTCACTGTTACTGTAACCCTCACCCTCACCTTAACCCTCACCCATACCCTAACCCTCACACTCACCCTCATCCTAACCCTCAGCCTCATTCTACACATCACCCTAATCATAACCCTCACCCTAACCCTAATCCTCTCTCTCACCAGAACCCTAACACCCACCCTAACCCTCACCCTAACCTCCAACCTAACACTAACCCTCACCCTAACCCTAACGCTAACCCTCACCCTAAGCCTAACCCTGAACCTAACCCTTAACCTCACTCTAACCCTAACACTCACACTGTCCCTAATCTTCACCCTTACCCTAACCCTACCCCTCACCCTAACCCTCAGCCTAATCCTGACCCCAATCCTAACCCTAACCCTCACCGTCACCCTAACACTCATCCTAACCCTCACCCTTCCCCTCACCCTAACCCTAACCCTAACCCTAAAACTCACCCTCAGCCTAACCCTCACCCTGAACCATAACCTCACCGTCACCCTAACCCTAAACCTCACCCTAACCCTAACCCTTACCCTAAACCTCACCCTAGTCCTCACCCTAACCCTAATTCTAACCCTAACCCTCCACCGAATCCTAACCCTCATCCTCACCCTAAACCTCACATTAACCCTAAACCTAATCCTCAATCTAATCCTCACCCTAACCCTAACCCGAAACCTTACCCTAACCCTAAACCTCACCCTTATCTTAACCCTCACCCTCCGCCTAACCCTCACATTTACAATTACCATCACCCTCAACCTAATCCTCACCCTAACCCTAACCCTCACCCTAGCCCTCACCCTAACACTAACCCTAACCCTAACCCTCACCCTCACGCTCGCCCTCAGTGTAACACTAACCCTATCACTATTCCTAACCCTAAACCTCACCCTCACCCTAATCATCACCGTAATTCTTACCCTCACACTAATCCTAAACCTAACCCTAACCCTAACTCTCACACTAAACCTAACCCTCACCCTAACCGTAACCCTACCCCTTATCATAACCCTCATCTTAACCCTAACCCTAACACTCACCCCAACCCTCACCCTAAACCTCACCATCATCTTAAACCTGACCCTAACCATAATAATAAACATAACCCTCACCCGACCCCTAACCCTCACCCTCACCCTAACCATCACCCTAACCCTCACCCTAATCCTAACCCTAAACCTCACCCTAACCCTAAGCATAACCGTAAACCTAACCCTCACCCTAACACTCACCCTTAACCTAACCCTCACCCTAACCCTAAAACTCACCCTAATCCTCACCCTAACGCTCACTCTCACACTCACCCTCACCCTAACCCTCACCCTAACCCTCACCCTAACCCTAATGCTAACTCTAAAACTCACCCTAACCCTCATGCTATCACTTACCCACACCCCAAACCTAAGCCTAACCTTAAACCTCACCCTCACATTAAACCTCACCCTAACCCTAAACCTAATCCTAACCCTCACCCTCACCCTATCCCTAACCCTAACCCTAACCCTCACCTACCCCTAATCCTAACCTTCAACTTCACCCTAACCCTAACCATTTCCCGAACCCTCACCCTAACCCTAACCCTCACCCACACCCTAACGCTAAAGCTCACCCTCACCCTAAACCTCACCTAATCCTCACCCTAACCCTAACCATTACCTAACCAAGACCCTCAGCCTAAACCTCAACTTCACCTTAACACTCACCCTCACCCTAGACCTCACCCTAACCATAAACATAACCCTAAACCTAAACCTTACCCTCACCCTCACGCTCACCTTCAGCCTAAACCTAACCCTATCCCTAATCCTAACCCTAACCCTCACCCTCTCCATAACCCTTTCCCCCACCCTCACCCTCACCCTAATCGTAACCCTCACACTAAACCTAACCCTCATTCTAAACCTAACCCTACCCCTCACCCTAAACATAACCCTAACCCTAAATCTCACCCTCACACTAGCCCTCACCCTAACCCTAATTCTAACCCTAACCCTCATCCTCACCCTAAACCTCACACTAGCCCTAACCCAAATCGTCAGTCTAACCCTAACCCTAACCCTAACCCTAACCCTCAACCTCAAGCTAACCCTCACCTTTACTCTTACCGTCATTCTCATCCTAACCCTCACCCTAAACCTAACCTAATCCATCACTATAACCCTAACCCCCACCCTCACCATCACCCTCATCCTAACCCTATGCCTAAGCCTAACCCTCACCCTATCCCTCACCTTCACCCTAGCCCTCACCCTAACCCTAATCCTCACCCTAACCCTAACCCTAACCCTCACCCTCACCCTAAGGCTAAACGTCACCCTAAGCCTAATCCTCTCCCCAACCATCACCTTCAACCTTACCCTAAGCCTAAGCCTAATCCTTATCCTAACCCTCACACTCACCCTCACCCTAAACCTAATCCTAAACCTAAACCTCAACCTAAACCTCACCCTAATCCTAACACTAACCCTAACCCTAACCCTAACCCTAACAGTCACCATAACCCAAACCCTCAATGTAACTCTAACTCTAAACCTCACCCACAGCCTATCCCTAATCCTAACCTTATCCCTAAACCTCACACTAACCCTAACCCTAACTGTCACCCTCACCCTCACCCAAACCGTAACTCTAACCCTAACACTAACATTAACACTAATCCTAACCCTAAAACTAACCCTAACACTAAAGCTAACCTTCACACTCAGCCTCACCCTAATTGCAAATGTAACCCTAACCATAACACTTACAATGATCCTAACCCTGATCTTAACCATCACCCTCATCCTAACCCTAATCCTAACCCTAACCCTCACCCTAACCCTAACCCTGACCCTCACTGTAACCCTCACCATCATCTTAAGCCTCACCCTCACCCTAAACCTAACCCTCACCCTAACCCTTAACCTCACCCTAATCCTAACACTAAGCCTAAATTAAAACTCACAATAACCCTCACCCTCACCCTAACTGTAACCCAAAACCTAACGATCAACCTAACCCTCACCCTAACCTTAACCCTAAACCTAACCCTAAACCTCACATTAACCCTAACTCTCACCCTAACACTAAACCTACCCCTCACCCTAACCCTCATGCTAACTCTAATCCTCAACCTTAGAAGAAACCTAACCATATCCCTAACCATAAACCTCACCTTAAGGCTAACTCCAACCCTAACCCTAACCTAACCCATACCCTAACCCTAAGTCTAACCCTTTCCCTAAACTTAAACCATACCTTCACCCTCTCCCTCAGCCTAACCCTAAACCTAACCCTAACCCTCACCCTCACCCTAGCATTCACACTAAACCTAATCCTAACACTAACCCTCATCTTAATCCTCATCCTAACCCTAACCCTAACCATCACCCAAAACCTATTCCTCACCCCACCCTACCCTTCAGCCTAAACCTAAACCTAAGCCTAACCCTAACCCTAAACCTCACCATCAACCTAGCCCGCCCCCTTACCCTAATCCAAACGATAACCCTCAACCTAACCCTCACCCTAAATCTAACCCTAAACCTCAAACTAAACCTAACCCTAACCCTCAACCTAACCCTAACCCTCATCCATACAGTAACTCTAAACCTAACCCTCACCCTAACACTAAACCTAACCGAACCCTAAACCTCACACAAAACCTAACCCTAAACTTAACCCTCAACCTAGCCCTCAACCTAACCCGAATCCTAACCCTATACCTCATTCTAACCCTCACCCTAAACCTAACCCAAAACCTCATACTAACCCTAACCCTCACCCTCACCCTCAGCCTAACCCTAAGCCTAAGCCTAACCCTAACCCTGACCCTCACCCTCACCCTAGCCCTCACCCTAACCCTAATCCTAACCCTAACCCTAACCCTAACCCTCACCCTCACCCTAAGGCTAAACATCACCCTAAGCCTAATCCTCTCCCCAACCATCACCCTCAACCTTACCCTAAACCTAAGCCTAATCCTTATCCTAACCCTCACACTCACCCTCACCCTAAACCTAATGCTAAACATAAACCTAACACTAACTTCACAGTAACCCTCACCCTAAGCCTAACTCTAACCCTAATCCTCACCCTCAACCTAACCCTAAACCTCACCCTCACCCTCAGCTTAAACCTAAGCCTAACTCTAACCCTAACACTAATCCTCACACTCACCCTCCCCCTAACCCTAAACTTAATCCCAGCCCTAACCCTAACCCTCACCCTAACCCTAACTCTAACCCTAAACCTCACCCTCACCCTAACCCTAAACCGCACCCTCACTCTCAGCT
Organism: Dipodomys merriami; assembly: GCF_024711535.1. Taxonomy (NCBI): domain Eukaryota; kingdom Metazoa; phylum Chordata; class Mammalia; order Rodentia; family Heteromyidae; genus Dipodomys; species Dipodomys merriami. Next base: position 90,783 of record NW_027206559.1, read on the forward strand.
TAAACCTAAGCCTAACTCTAACCGTAACCCTAAACATAACACTAACGCTAACCCTAACCCTCACACTAACACTAAATCTAAACCTAAACCTCAACCTCACCTAACCCTAACCCTAACCCTAAACCTCACCCTAACCCTAAACCTCACCCTCACACTAACCCTAATCCTAATCCTAAACCTAACAATAACCCTAACCCTAAAACTAACCCTCACCCCAAACATAAACCTCACCCTAATCCTAACCCTCACCTTAACACTTACCTTCAAGCTAACACTTAACCTCACCCTAACACTAACACTCACACAAACCCTAACCATCACCCTAACCCTAAACCTCACCCTAACCCTAACCCTAAACTTCACTCTCACCCTAGCACTCAACCTAACCCTAATTCTAAACCTAACCCTCAATCTCAACGTCATCCTCATTCTCACCATAACCATAACCCTAACACTAACAATAACCCTAACGCTACCCCTAAACCTCACCCTAAACAAAACCCTCCACCTAACACTAAACCTCAACCTAACACTTACCTCACCCTAACACTAAACCTCACACTATCCCTAAACCTCAACATAACCCTAAACCTAAACCTATCCCTAATCCTAACCCTCACCCTAACACTAATTATAACCCTAAACCTAACCCTAACACAAACCCTCACCCTAACCCTCACCATAACCCTAATCCTAAACTTCACACTCACACTATCCCACACCCTAACCCTAATCCTAAACCTAAACCTCACCCTAACCCTAACCCAATACCTCTTCCTTACCCTCACCCTAACCCTAACACTAACCCTAAACCTAACTCTCACCGTAAACCGCAACCTAACACTAATCTCTAAACCTAAACCTCAAACTCAAACTGATCCTAACCCTAACCCTAACCCTAAACCTCACCCTAACACTAACCCTAAACCTCACCCTCACCCTAGCCCTCACCCTAAACCTAATCCTAACCCTAACCCTCACCCTAACCCTAAACCTCACCGTCAACCTAACCCTCAGCCTAACCATAAGCCAAACCCTAAACTTAACCCTAACTCACACACTCACCCTCACCCTAACCCTAATCTTAACCATAACGCTAACAATAAACCTCACCCTAACCTTAAACCTAAAACTAACCCTAAACCTAACCCTCACCTGATCCCTAACTCTAACCCTAAACCTCACCTTCACCCTAACCCTAACTCTAACCCTAAACCTAACTTTAACCCTAACCCTTACCCTAAACCTCACTCTAACCCTAAACCTCAACCTCACCCTCACCATAACCCTAATCCTCACCCTAACCAAAACCTTCATTCTAACCCTAACCCTCACCCTAACCACAACCCTCACTCTAACCCTAAACCTCACCCTAACAATTACCCTCACACTAACAATAACCCTAAACCTAACACTAACCCTCACAGTAACCCTAACTCTCACCCTAACCCTAAACCTCACCCTAAACCTAACCCTAAAACTTAGCCTCGCCCTAGCCCTCACCCTAACCCTAATTCTAATCCTAACCCTCAACCTAACCCTAACCCTCATCCTCTCCCTAAACCTCAAACTAACCCTAACAATAATGCTCAATCTAACCCTCACCCTCATCCTAACCCTCACCCTAACCCTTACCCTAACCCTCACCCTAAACCAAACCCTCACCCTTAGGGGAACACTGACCCTCACCCTAAGCCTCACCTTTATTCTTAACGAGACGCTCACCCTAATCCTCATTCTAACACTAACTGTCATCCTAACACTCACCCTAACCCAGACCCAGTCTATCACCCTAAACATAACTCTCACCCTCACCCTCAAAATCAGCCTAAACCTAACCCTAAGCCTAATATTAACCTTAACCCTCATCCTAACCCTCACCCTAACCCTAACCCTAACCATCACCCAAAACCTATTCCTCACCCCCAACCTCACCCTCAGCCTAACCCTAAGGCTAACCCTAACCCTCTCCCTCACCCTAGCTCTAACCCTAGCACTAATTATAACCCTCACCCTCACCCTAACCTTAATCCTCATTCTCACCTTAAAACTCACATTAACCCTAACCCTAATCGTCAATTTAACCCTCACCCTAACCATATCCCGAAACATTAGCCTAACCCTCACCCTAACCCTAACACTCACCCTTATCTTAACCCTCACCCTCAGCCTAACCCTAATCCTCATCCTCACACTAAACCTCACACTAACCCTAACACTAATCCTCAATCTAACCCTCACCCTGACCATAAAACGAACCCTTACCATAAACCTCACCCTAACACTAACCCTAACAGTAACTCTAACTCTAAATCTAACCCTAAACCTAAACCTCATCCTATCCCTAACCCTAAACCTCACCCTCACCATCACCCTATGCCTAACCCTCAGCCTAATGCTAACCCGAACCCTAACCCTCACACTCACCCGCACCCTCACCCTCACCATATCTCTAACCCTAAACCTCCCTAACCCTAAACCTAAACCTCAAACTAAACCTCACCCTGACCCTAACCCTAACACTAACCCTAACCCTAAACCTCACACTAACCATCCCCCCTAACCCTAACCCTAACAATAACACTAACCCTAACACTAACCCTAACCCTAACCCTAACCCTAACCATAACCCTCACCCTCAGCCTCACCCTCACCACAACTTAACCGTAACCATAACACTAACAATCACCCTGCCCCTAACCCTAACCCTAACCCTAACCCTCAACTCACCCTCACCCTAACGCAAATCCTAAACCTAACCCTATCCCTAACACTAAACCTCACCCTAACCCTAACGCTAGCCCTCACCCTAAACCTAATCCTAACCTTAAACCTCATCCTAACACTCACCCTAACCCTAACCCTAATCCGAACCCTAACACTTACCCTCATGCTCGGCCTAAGCCTAAGCCTAAGCCTAATCCTACCCCTAATCCTAACCCTCACCCTAACCCAAACCCTAACACTACCCCTAATTCTAACCCTAAATCTCACCCTCACCATAACCCTAACTCAAACCCTAACCCTAAACTGAACCTCATCCTAACCCTAACCCGAACTCTCAACCTCACACTAACCATAAACCTCACCCTAATCCTAACTCTCACCCTAAAACTTAACCTCACCCTAACACTAACGGCAATGCTAACACTAACGCTCACACTAACCCAAACATCACCCTAACCCTAAACCTCACCCTAATACTAACCCTAACCCTCAACCTCACCCTAGCCCTCACCCGGACCCTAACCCTCATCCTCACCCTAAACCTCACACTAACCCCAACTCTAATACTCAAACAAATTCTCACACTCAACCTAAACCTAATCCTAACCCTCACCCTTACCATAACCCTCACCCTCAGCCTAATCCTCACCTTTACCCTTAGCATCACACCCAACCTAAACCTCACCCTAAACCTCACCCTAAACTTAACCCTCACCCTAATCCTAACTCAACCCCTAAACCTCACCCTCAACTTAATCCTAATTCCAACCCTAATGCTAACACTAAACCTTACCCTAAAGCTAAACCTAACCCTCACCTTCCCCCTAATCATAACTCTGACCCTAAACCTAACCCTCACACTAACACTTACCCTCACCCTAACCCTAACCCTAACCCGTACACTAATCCAAACCCTAACCCTAACCCTAACCCTCACACTAATCCAAACCCTCAACCTAATCCTAAACCTCACCTTAACCCTAACTCTAACCCTCACCCTCACCATAACCCTAACCCTCATCCTCACCATAAACCTCACACTAACCCTAACCCTAACCCTAATCCTCAATCTAACCCTAAACCTAAATCTAACACTAACGCTTACCCTAACCCTAAACCTAACCATAACCCTCAACATTATCTTAACCCACACCCTCAGCCTAAACCTCATCTTTACACTTAACATCATCCGCACCCTAAACCTCACCCTAAACCTAAACCTCATCCTAACACTCACCATAACCGTAAACCTAACGATCACACTAACCCTAACCCTCACCCTCAACCTCACAGTCAGCCTAACCCTAAGCCTAAGCTTAAAACTTACCCTAAACCTCACCTTCACCCTAGCACTCACCCTAACCCTAATCCTAACCCTAACGCTCATCCTAACCCTCACCCTAACCCTAACCCTAAACATAACCCTAACCCTAATCCTCACCCCGAACCTCAAGCTCAACCTAACCCTAAGCCTAAGCTTAACCCTAACCCTAACCCTCACACTCACCCTCACCCTAAACCTAATCCTAACTCTAAACCTAACCCCAATCCTAAACCTCAACCTAACCTGCAACCTAACCTTAACCCTAACACTAACCCAGCCTTAACTATAACCCTGGACATAAATCTCCCCCAAACCCTAAATGTAAACCTAAAACTAACCCTCACCCTAACCCAAATCCTAAACCTAACCCTCAACCTAACCCTAACACTCCCCCTCACTGTAAATCTAATACTCATCTTAAACCTCACCCAAACCATAACCCTAACCCTAAACCTCACCCAAACACTAATATTAACCCTCACCCTAGCCCTCAACATAACACTAATCCTAACCCTAATCCTCATCCTAACCCTCACCCTAATCCTAACCCTAACCCTCACCCTAATCCTAAGCCTAACACTAACCCTCAACCTAAACCTAACACTCACGCTAACCATAACCCTTACCCTAAACCTCACCTTAAACCTAAACCTAACCTGAACCCTAATTCTCACCCAGACACTAACTCTAACTCTAACACGAACCCTAACCTTAACCCCCATCCTCAGCCTCACCCTAAACCTAACCCTAACACTAACTCTCACACTAACCCTAACCCTAAGTCTCACCCTAACCCTAACACTAAAAACCTCACCCTAAAACTAACACTAACCCTCAACCTCACCCTCTCAGTAACCGTAACCCTAACCCTAACCCTAACAATAACCCTAACCCTAACCCTAATACTAACTCTCACCTTCACCCTAAACCTAATCCTCACCCTTACCATAACACTAACCCTCATCCTAACCCTCACCCTAAACCTAAACCTCACCTTAACACTAACCCTAACCCTCACCCTCACCCTAGCCCTCATCCTAACCCTAATCCTAACCCTAATCCTCATCCTAAATCTCACCCTAACCCTAACCCTAAACCTCACCCTAATCCTAAGCCTAACTCTAAACCTCAACCTAACCCTAACCCTCAGCTCAACTTAACCCTAACCCTAACCCTCACCCTAACCCTAAACATAACCTGAACACTAACTCTCACCCTAATCCTAACCCTAAACCTCACCCTAACACTAAAACTCACCCTCAGTGTAACCCTAAGCCTAACCCTAAACCTTACGCTAACCATCACACTCACCCTAAACCTTACTCTAATCCTATTCCTAACCCTAACACTAACCCTCACCCTCAGCCTCAAATTAACCCTAACTCTTACCCTAAAACTCAACCACAACCTGACCCTAAACTTAACCCTAACCATAAACCTCACCTTAACCCTCACCCTAAATGTAACCCTCACCCTAGCCCTCACCCTAACCCTAATCCTAACCCTACCCTCAATCTAACCCTCACCATAACCCTAACACTAACTCTCACCCTAAACCTAACCCTCACACTCAGCCTAACCCTAAGCCTAACCCTAAACCTAAACCTAACCCTCACACTCACCCGCACACTCACCCTAACTCTAAACTTAACGCTAACCCTAACCCATACCCTAATGCTCCCCCTAACTCTATATCTAACCCTAACCCTCACCCTCACCCTAACCCAAACCCTAACCGTAACCCTAAACCCCACCCTAACCTTAACCCTAACCATCACCTAAACCTAATCCTCACCCGCACTCTCACACTCAGCCTAACCCTAAGCCTAAGCCTAACCCTAACCCTAACCCTCACACTCACCCTCACCTTAACCCTAACTCTAACCCTAACACAAACCCTAAACCTCACCCTAACCCTAACCCTAACCCTCACCCTCACCCTCACAGTAACCTTAAACCTGAAACTAACCGTAAAAATAACCCTAACCCTAATCCAAACCCTCACCCTAACCGTAACCCTCAACCTAAACCATTCCCTCACCCTAACAATTACCCTCACACTAACACTAACCCTAACCATAACCCTAACCCTCAGACTAACCCTAACCCTAACCCTAAACCTCACCCTCAACCTAACCCTAACATTATCCCTAAGCCTCACCCTAAACCTAACCCTCACCCTAACCTTAACTCTACCCTAAACCTCACCCTCTACTCCTAACTCTAACCCTATCCCTAACACTGAACCTCACCCTAAACCTAACCCTAACCCTACCCTCAGACTCATGCTCAGCCTAAGCCTAAGCCTAAGCCTTACCCCAAAACTCACCCTCACCCTAACCCTTACCCTAATCCAAATCCTAACACTAAGCCTAACCCTAACATTCACCCTAACCCTAAACTTCACACTCACCTTCATCCTCAGTGTAATCCTAAGCCTAAGCCTAACCCTAACCCTAACGCTCACACTCACCCTAACCTTTACAATAATCCTAATCCTAAACCTAAGCCTAACCCTCACCCTCACCCTCACCCTCACCCTATCCCTAACACTAACCCTAACCCTAATCCTTACCCTCAGCCTCACCCTAAAACTAACTCTAACACTAAACCTTACCCTCACCCTAACCCAAAACTTAAACATAACCCTAAATCTCACCCTAACCCTAACCCTAAACCTCACCCTCACCCTAACTCTTACCCTAACCCTAATCCTATCCCTAATCCTCATCCTAACCCTCCCCCTAACCGTAACCCTAACCCTCACCCTAACCCTAATTCTAACCCTAACCATAACACTAAAAACCTCACCCTAACCCTAACCATCATCCTCACCCTCACCGTAACCATAACCCTAACCCCAACAATAACATTAACCCTAACACTAATCCTATCCCTCTCCCTCATCCTCACCATAACCATAACCATAACCCTAACCCTAACAATAACATTAACCCTAACCCTAATACTAACCCTTACTCTAACCCTAATCCTAACCCTAACCCTCAACTTAAATCTAACCATCACCTTTACCGTAAACCGACCCTCATCCGAACCCTCACCCTAAACCTAACCCTAACCCGAAAACTCACCCTAACACTAACCCTAAACCTCACCCTCACCCTAGCCCTCACGCTAACCCCAATCCTAACCCTAATCCTCATCCTAACCATAACCCTAACCCTAATCCTAAACCTCACCCTAACCCTAAACCTAACCCTAACCCTCAAACTAACCTTAACCCTAAACCTCACCCTAACCCTAACCCTATACCTCACCCTAACCCTAAACTTAACCTTAACCCTAACTCTCACCCTAAAACTAACCCTAACCCTCACCCAAACCCTAAATCTCACCCTCACCCTCAACTTCAGTGTAACGCTAAGCAGAGCCCTAATCCTAACCCTAACCCTCACACTCACCCTAACACTTACCCTAATCCTAATCCTAACTCTAACTCTAACCCTCACCCTCAGCCTCACCTTAACCCAAACTCTAACTCTAAAGCTCATCCTCACCCTAACCCTAACCCTAAACCTCACCCTAACCCTAACCCTAAATCTCACCCTCACCCTAGTCCTCACCCTAACCCTAATCCTAACACTAACCCTGATCTTAACCATCCCCATAACCCTAACCCTAACCCTCATGGTAAACCTAATCCTCACCCACACCATCACCCTCAGCCTAACCCTAATCCTATCCGTAACCCTAACACTCACACTAATCCTAACCCTAAACCAAAACCTCACTCTAACCCTAAACCTCACCCTCACCCTTACCCTCAGCCGAACTCTAAGCCTAATCCTTACCCTAACCCTAACACTCACACTCACCCTAACCCTAACCATAATCCTAATCCTAACCCTAACCCTAACCCTCACCCTCAACCTAACCCTCACCTTAAGCCTAACGCTAACATTAATCCTAACCCCAACCCTCGACCTAACCCTCCAACAAACCATAAAAATAACCCTAAACCTCACCCTCACCCTAACCCTAATCCTAACCCTAACCCTAAACCTCACCCTAACCCTAACCCTAACCCTCACCCTCACCGTCACCCTCACCATAACTCAAATGCTAACCCTAAAAATAACACTAATCCTAACCCTAAACCTAACCCTAACCCTAACCCTAATCCTAATGCTAACACTCACCCTCACCCTAACCCTAATCCTAACCCTAACCCTCACTTTAATGTAACCCTGAACCTCAACATAACCCTAACCCTCATCCTAACCCTCACCCTAACCCTAAACCTAACCCTAAACCTTACCCTAACACTAAACCTAATCCTCAACCTAGCCCTCACCCTAACCCTAATCATAACCCTAATCCTTATCCTAACCCTCACCCTAAACCTTACCCTAACCCTCACCCTAACCGTAACCCTTACCCTCAGCCTAACCCTAACCCCACCCTCAGCCTAACCCTAAGCCAAACCCTAACCCTAACCTTAACCCTCACACTCACTCTAACCCTTACCCTAATCCTAATCCTAACCCTAATCCAAATCCTCACCATCACCCTAAAACTCACCTTAACCCTAACAATAACACTAATCTTAACCCTAACCCTCAATCTCAGCTTAACCCTTACCTAACTCTAACCCTAAATCTCACCCTCAACCTAAACGTAACCCTAACCCTAAACCTCACAGTAACCCTAACCCTAAACCTCACCCTCACCCTAGGCCTCACCCTAACCCTAATCCTAAACCTCATCCTAACCCTCACCCTAACACTCACCCTAACCCTCACCCTAACCCTAATCCTAACCCTAACCCTCACTCTACCCCTAACCCTCACCCTGACCTTAACCCTAACACTCATCCTAACACTCACCCTAACCCTAACCCTAAACCTTACCCTAACACTAACCCTAACCCTCAAATTCAACCTCAGCCTCACCCTTACCCTAACTCTAAAACTAAACCTCACGCTCACCATAACCCTTACCCTAATACTAATCCTAACCCTAAGCCTAACCCTAACATTCATCCTAACCCTAAACTTCACCCTCACCTTCGCCATCAGTCTAATCGTAAGCCTAAGCCTAACCCTAACACTAACCCTCACCCTCTCCCTAACCCTAACACTAACCTTAACCCTAACCCTCACCCTCAGCCTCACCCTAAACCTAACTCTAACACTATACCTTAACCTCACCCTAACCCAAACCCTAAACATAACCCTAAACCTCACCCTAACCCTAACCCTAAAACTCATCCTCACCCTAGGCTTACCCTAACCCTAATCCTATCCCCAATCCTCATCCTAACCCTCCCCCTAACCCTAATGCTAACCCTCACCCTAACCCTAATTCTAATCCTAACACTAACACTAAAAACCTCACTCTAACCCTAACCCTAACCCTCATCCTCACCCTCACCGTAACTGTAACCCTAACCCTAACAATAACATTAACCCTAACCCTAATCCTAACCCTCACTCTCACCCTAACCTTAAACGTTAACCTAACCCTAACAATAACATTAACCCTAACCCTCATCCTAACCCTCACTCTCACCCTAACCTTAAACGTTAACCTAACCCTAACAATAACATTAACCCTAACCCTCACCCTCACCCTAACTCTAATACTAACCCTAACCGTCACCTTAACCCTAACCATTACCCTTACCGTAACCCTAACCCTCATCCTAACCCTAACCCTAAACCTCACCCTAACACTAACCCTAACACTCACCCTCACCCTAGCCCTCATCCTAACCCTAATCCTAACCCTAATCCTCATCCTAACCCTCACCCTAACCCTAAACCTAAACCTCACCCTAAACCTAAACCTAACCCTCAACCTAACCCTAACCCTCAAGAAAAACGTAACCCTAACCCTAACCCTCACCCTAACCTTAAACTTATCCAGAACCCTAAATCTCACCCTAAACGGAACCCTAACCCTCACTCAAACCGTAACCCTCACCCTCATCCTCAACCTCAGTGTAACCCAAACCCGAAACCTAAACCTAACCCTAACCCTCACACTCACCCTAACCCTTACCCTAATCCTAATCCTAACCCTAACTCTAACCCTCACCCTCAGCCTCACCTTAACCAGAACTCTAAACCTAAACCTCAACCACACCCTAACCCTAACCCTAAACCTAAACCTCTCTCTAACCCTAAAACTCACCCTCACCCTCACCCTCAGCCGAACCCTAAACCTAATCCTAATCCTAACCTTAACCCTCACACTCACCCTAAACCTAACCCTAATCCTAATCCTAATCATAACCCTAACCCTCACCCTCAACCTAACCCTCACCTTAAGCCTAACCCTAACATTAATCCTAACCCCAACCCTCGACCTAACCCTCCAACTAACCCTAAATATAACCCTAAACCTTACCCTCACCCTAACCCTAATCCTAACCCTAACCCTCAACCTCACCCTAACCCTAACCCTACCCCTTCACCCTCAACGTCATCCTCACCATAACTCAAATGCTAACCCTAAAAATAACACTAATCCTAACCCTAAACCTAACCCTAGCCCTAACCCCAAACCTAATGCTAACACTCACCCTCACCCTAACCCTAATCCTAACCGTAACCCTCACCCTAATGTAATCCTCACCCTCACCATAACCCTAACCCTCATCCTAACCCTCACCCTAACCCTAAACCTAGCCCTAAACCTTACCCTAACACTAAACCTAATCCTAACCCTAGCCCTCACCCTAACCCTAATCGTAAACCTAATACTCATCCTAACCCTCACCCTAACCCTAACCCTAACCCTCACCCTAACCATAACGCTAAACCTCAACCTAACCCTAACCCTCACACTCACCGTAGCCCTAACCGTAACTTTCACCCTAATCCTAAACTTACCCGAACCCTAACTCTCACCCTAACCCTATCCCTTACCCTCACTCTAACCCTAACCCTCACCCTCAGCCTAACCGTAAGCTGAACCCTAACCCTAACCCTCACACTCACCCTAACCCTTACCCTAATCCTAATCCTAACCCTAAGACTAACCCTCACCATCACCCTAAACCTCACCCTAACCCTAACAATAACACTAACCTTAACCCTAACCCTCAACCTCAGCCTCACCCTTACCCTAAATCTAACCCTAAATCTCACCCTCACCCTAAACCTAACCATAACCCTAAACCTCACACTAACCCTAACCCTAAACCTCACCCTCATACTAGTCTTCACCCTAACCGTAATCCTAACCCTTATCCTAAACCTCACCCTAACACTAACCCTAACCCTCACCCTAACCCTAATCCTAACCCTAATCTTGACTCTACCCCTAACCCTCACCTTGACCGTAATCCTAACCCTCATCCTAACCCTCACCCTAAGCCTAACCCTAAACCTTACCCTAACACTAACCCTAACCCTCACCTTCAACCTCAGCCTCACCCTTCACTTAACTCTAAAACTAAACCTCACCCTCACCCTAACCCTTACCCTAATCCTAATCCTAACCCTAAGCCTAAACCTAACACTCACCCTAACCCTAAACTACACCCTCACCTTCACCCTCAGTCTAATTCTAAGCCTTAGCCTAACCCTAACCCTAACCCTCACACTCACCCTAACCTTTGCCGTAATCCTAATCCTAACCCTAAGCCTAAACCTCACCCTCACCCTAAACCTCACCCTCACCCTCACCCTCACCCTAACCCTAACACTAACCTTAACCCTAACCCTCACCCTCAGCCTCACCCTAAAACTAACTCTAACACTAAACCTTACCCTCACCCTAACCCAAACCCTAAACGTAACCCTAAACCTCACCCTAACCCTAACCCTAAACCTCACCCTCACCCTAGCCCTTACTCTAACCCTATTCCTAATCCTCATCCTAACCCTCCCCCTAACCCTAACCCTAACCCTCACCCTAACCCTAAATCTAACCCTAACGCTAACATTAAAAACCGCATCCTAACCCTAACCCTAACCCTAATCCTCAGCCTCACCGTAACTGTAACCCTAACCTTAACAATAACAGGAACCCTAAACCTAATCCTAACCCTCACCCTCACCATAACCCTAACCCTAACCCTAACAATAACATTAACCCTAACCCTAATCCTAACCCTACTCTTCACCCTAACCCTCACCTTAAACTTAACCCTAACCCTAACCCTCACCCTCACGCTAGCCCTCACCCTAGCCCTAATTCTAACCCTAACCCTCATCCTCAACCTAAACCTCACAGTATCCCTAACCCTAATCCTCTATCTAACCCTAACCCTAACCCTTATCCTAGCCCTCACCCTAGCCCTAACCCTCACCCTTACCGTAACCCTCACCCTCAGCCTCACCCTCACCTTTGCTCTTACCCTCACTCTCATCCTAACCCTCACCCTAACCCGAACCCTCATCCTAACCCTCACCCTAAAACTAACCCTATCCATCACCATAACCTTAAGCCCCACCATCACTATCACCCTTATCCTAACCCTATGCCTAAGCCTAAACCTTACCCTAACCCTCACCCTCACACTAGCTCTCACCCTACCCATCACCCTAAACCTAAACCTCACCCTCACAGTAACCCTAACACTAACCGTTACCCTAAACCTAAACCTAATGCTAACCCTCACCCTAATCCTTAACGTCATCCTAACCCTAAACCTAACCTTCACACTAACCCTAATCCTCACCCTAAACCTAACCATACCCCTCAGCCTAACCCTCATCCTAACCCTAAACCTAAGCCAAACCCTCAACCTAACCCTAACCTTTACTCTAACCCTAAACCTCATACTAACCCTAACACTCACCCTCAACCTCACCCTCACCCTCACCCTAACCCTAACCCTCACACGAACCCTAACCCTCACATTAACCCTAACCCTAACCCACACCCTCACCCTCACGCTAATCCTAACCATAACCCTAAACCTAAACCTAACGGTAACCCTCAAACTCACCTAAAACCTAACCCTAACCCTAAAAATAACCCTATCCCTAACTCTAATCCTAATTCAAACCCACACCTTAACCCTAACCCTAACCTTAAACCTCACCCTAAACCTAACCCTCGAACTCACTGTAACCCTAACCCTAACCCTCACCCTCACCCTCACCCTAACCCTAATCGTAAACCTCACCCGCACCCTCACTCTCACCCTCAGCCTAAACCTAACCCTATCTCTAATCATAACCCTAACCTTCACCCTCACCTGAACCATCACCATATCCCTTACCCTCAACCTCAACCTAACCTTAACCGTAAACCTCACACTAAACCTAACCCTCACCCTAAACCTAACGCTAACCCTCATCATAACCCTAATGTTCACCCTCAACCTAGCCCTCACCCTAACCCAAAGCCTCACCCTAAACCTCACCCTCACATCACCCTCAAACTAAACCTAACCCTTAACCTCACCCTAACCCTAGCCCTCACCCTAACCCTAGCCCTCACCCTAACCCTAAACCTAACGCTCACCCTCACCCTCATCCTCATCCTCAGAGTAACACTAAACCTATCCCTATTCCTAAACCTAAACCTCACCCTCACCATAACCATCACCCTAATTCTTTCCCGCACACTAATCCTAACCCTAACCCTAACCTTTACTCTCACACTAAACCTAACCCTCACCCTAACCGTAACCTGACCCCTTACCCTAACCCTCACCTTAACCCTAAACATAACCCTCACTCTAAACCTCACCCTAAACATCACAGTCACCCTAACCCTGACCCTAACCCTAATCCTAACCCTAAGCATCACTCTAAACCTAACCCTCCCTCTCACCCTAACCCTCACCCTAAACCTCACCCTAATCCTAACCCTCACCCTCAGCCTAACCCAAAACCTAACCCTCACCCTAACCCTAATCCTAACCTCCACTCTAAGGCTAACATTCAGCCTACCCTTAAACCTAACCTTAAACCTCACACTCACCCTCACCCTCTCCTTAAACCTAAGCCTAAACCTAACCCTCACCCTCACCCTTACCTTAACACTAAACCTAACCCGAACCCTCACTCTAACAGTAACCATAAACCTCACCCTCACCCTAACCCTAACCCTTACTTTATCCTCACCCTAACCCTAACCCACACATTAACCCTAATACTCACCATAATCGAAACCCTACCCCTAACCCTAACCCTAACCCTAATTTTAACCCTAACCCTAACCCTCACCCTAACCTCACCCTCATACCACCCTCAAACTAACCCTAACCCTAACCCTAACACTAACCCTAACACTCAGCCTAACCCTCACCCTCACCCTAACCCTAACCCTCATCATAGCCCTCACCCTAACCCTAACCCTAAAACTCACCCTCACCCTCACGCTCACCATTACCCTCAGCGTAACACTAACGATAACCCAAATCCTAACCCTAAACCTCACCCTCACCCTAACCGTCACCCTAATTCTTACCTTCACACTAATCCTAAACCTAACCCTAAACCTAACACTCACACTAAACCTAACCCTCACCATAACCTTCACCCTAACCCTAATTCTAACTCTAACACTCACCCTAACCCTCACGCTATCACTCACCCACATGATAAACCTAAACCTAAACCTAAACCTCACCCTCACCATAACCTAGCCTTAAACCTAACTCTAACTTTAATCCTAACCCTAACCCTCATCCTAACGCTAACCCTTACCCTAACCCTAATCATAACCCTCACCGAAAAACTCAAACTAACCCTAACCATAATCCTAACCCGAAACTCTCATCCTAACCCTAACCCTAACTCTAACACTAACCCTAACCCTCACCCTAACCCTAACCCTAACCCTAACCCTCACCCTAACCTTAACCCTACCACTCATCCTAAACCTCATCCTAACCCTAACCCTAAACCTAACCCTAATCCTAAACCTCACCATAACCTTAACCCTCACCCTCAACATAACCATAAACCTAAACATAACTCTAAAAATAACCCTAACCCTAAACTTTATCCTAACCCTCACACTCACCCTAACCCTAACCCTAACCCTAAACCTAACCCTCTCCCTCAACGTAAACCTAAACCTAACCCTAACACTTACCCTCACCCTAACAGTAACCCTAACCCTAAACCTCACACTCATTCTACACCTCACCCTAAACCTTACCCTCACCCTAAACGTCATCCTAACCCTCACCCTATCCCTAACCGTAACCCTCAAACTAACCCTAACCCTCACCCTAACCTTAACCCTACCACTCACCCTAAACCTCATGCTAACCCTAACCCTAAAACTAACCCTAGTCCTAAACCTCACCCTAACCCTAACCCTCACCCTCAACGTAATCATAAACCTAAACATAACCCTAAAAATAACCCTAACCCTAAACTTTATCCTAACCCTCACACTCACCCTAACACTAACCCTAACCCTAAACCTAACCCTCTCCCTCAACGTAAACCTAAACCTAACCCTAACACTTACCCTCACCCTAATCGTAACCCTAACCCTAAACCTCACACTCATTCTACACCTCACCCTAAACCTTACCCTCACCCTAAACGTCATCCTAACCCTCACCCTATCCCTAACCGTAACCCTCAAACTAACCCTAACCCTCACCCTAACCTTAACCCTACCACTCACCCTAAACCTCATGCTAACCCTAACCCTAAAACTAACCCTAGTCCTAAACCTCACCCTAACCCTAACCCTCACCCTCAACGTAATCATAAACCTAAACATAACCCTAAAAATAACCCTAACCCTAAACTTTATCCTAACCCTCACCCTCACCCTAAACCTAACCCTCACCCTCACCGTAAACGTATACAAAACCCTAACACTTACCCTCACCCTAACACTAACCCTAACCCTAAACCTCACACTCACTCTAACCCTCACCCTAAACCTAATCCTAACCCTCAACCTTATCTTACCATCACCCTAACCCTAACCCTTACCCTCACCCTAACCCTCAATCTCACCCTCACCCTAATCGTAACCCTGACCCTAAACCTCACGCTCATCATAACCTTCACTCTTACCGTAACTCTCAAACTCACCCTAACCCTCACCCTTACCCTTATTCTTACCCTCACCCTAATCCTCACTCTAACCCTAACCCTCACCCTAACCTAACCTTATCCCTCACCCTAGTCCTCAACCTAACCCTAATGCTAACCCTAACCCTCACCCTAACCCTAACCCTAACCCTTAACCTCACCCTAACCCTAACCCTCACCCCAACACTTACCCTCACCCTAAACCTCACCCTAACGCTAACCCTAACGCTACACCTAACCTCACCAGCAACCTCACTGTAATCGTAACCCTAACCCTAACAATAACACTAACGCTAACCCTAAAATTAATCCCTAACCCACACTCTCACCCTCACCTTCATCCTAAATCTAATCCTAAACCACTCCATAAGCCTAACCCTATACTCACACTCACCCTAACCCGCACCCTAAAACTTACCCTCACCATAACCCTCACCTTAACCCTAAACCTAACCCTAACCCTCACCTTAAACCTCACCCTAACCCAAACCCTAACGTTAACCCTCAATCTTACCCTGAACCTCACCCTGACCCTAACCCTACCCCTCATCCTAATCATCATCCTAACCCTAACACTAAACCCTCACCCTAAGCCTAAACCTAACCCTAAACCTCACCTGCACCCTAACAGTCACGCTCACCCTCACCCTTACCCTAACTCTAAACCTCACCCTAACCCTCACACTAACCCTACGCCTAACACTCGCCCTAACCCTAAGCCTCACCCTCATCTAACCCTCAGCCTATCCCTAACCCTAACCCTAATGCTCACACTCACCCTAACCCTAAACCTCACACTCACCCTCAGCTTAAACCTAATCCTAAAAATAACCCTAACCTAACCCTCACAATCACCCTCACCCTAAGCCTAACCCTAACTCTAAACCGAACCCTCACCCTCACCCTCTCCCTCACCCTAACCCAAACCCTCAACCGAAACCTCACCCTCAACCTCACCCAAACCCTCACCCTCAACCTAAACATCACCCTAAACCTAACCCTCACTCTAACCCTTAGCCTAATCCTACCGTAACCATAATCCTCACCCTCACCCTCACCCTCAGGCTCACCATAACCCTATTCCTTACCCTAACTTTAACCCTAACCATCACCCTCAGCCTCACCCTAAAACTAACTCTAACACTAAACCTTACCCTCACCCTAACCCAAACCCTAAATGTAACCCTAAACCTCACCCTAAACCTAACACTAAACCTCACCCTCACCCTAGCCCTTACCCTAACCCTATTCCTAAGCCTTATATTAACCTTAACCCTCATCCTAACCCTCACCCTAACCCTAACCCTAACCATCACCCAAAACCTATTCCTCACCCCCAACCTCACCCTCAGCCTAACCCTAAGGCTAACCCTAACCCTCTCCCTCACCCTAGCTCTAACCCTAGCACTAATTATAACCCTCACCCTCACCCTAACCTTAATCCTCATTCTCACCTTAAAACTCACATTAACCCTAACCCTAATCGTCAATTTAACCCTCACCCTAACCATATCCCGAAACATTAGCCTAACCCTCACCCTAACCCTAACACTCACCCTTATCTTAACCCTCACCCTCAGCCTAACCCTAATCCTCATCCTCACACTAAACCTCACACTAACCCTAACACTAATCCTCAATCTAACCCTCACCCTGACCATAAAACGAACCCTTACCACAAACCTCACCCTAACACTAACCCTAACAGTAACTCTAACTCTAAAACTAACCCTAAACCTAAACCTCATCCTATCCCTAACCCTAAACCTCACCCTCACCATCACCCTCTGCCTAACCCTCAGCCTAATGCTAACCTGAACCCTAACCCTCACACTCACCCGCACCCTCACCCTCACCATATCTCTAACCCTAAACCTCCCTAACCCTAAACCTAAACCTCAACCTAAACCTCACCCTGACCCTAACCCTAACACTAACCCTAACCCTAAACCTCACACTAACCATCCCCCCTAACCCTAACCCTAACAATAACACTAACCCTAACACTAACCCTAACCCTAACCCTAACCATAACCCTCACCCTCAGCCTCACCCTCACCACAACTTAACCATAACCATAACACTAACAATCACCCTGCCCCTAATCCTAACCCTAACCCTAACCCTCAACTCACCCTCACCGTAACGCAAATCCTAAACCTAACCCTATCCCTAACACTAAACCTCACCCTAACCCTAACGCTAGCCCTCACCCTAAACCTAATCCTAACCTTAAACCTCATCCTAACACTCACCCTAACCCTAACCCTAATCCGAACCCTAACACTTACCCTCATGCTCGGCCTAAGCCTAAGCCTAAGCCTAATCCTACCCCTAATCCTAACCCTCACCCTAACCCAAACCCTAACACTACCCCTAATTCTAACCCTAAATCTCACCCTCACCATAACCCTAACTCAAACCCTAACCCTAAACTGAACCTCATCCTAACCCTAACCCGAACTCTCAACCTCACACTAACCATAAACCTCACCCTAATCCTAACTCTCACCCTAAAACTTAACCTCACCCTAACACTAACGGCAATGCTAACACTAACGCTCACACTAACCCAAACATCACCCTAACCCTAAACCTCACCCTAATACTAACCCTTACCCTCAACCTCACCCTAGCCCTCACCCGGACCCTAACCCTCATCCTCACCCTAAACCTCACACTAACCCTAATTTTAATACTCAATCTAACTCTCAGCCTCAACCTAACCCTAATCCTAACCCTCACCCTTACCATAACCCTCACCCTCAGCCTAATCCTCACCTTTACCCTTAGCATCACACCCACCCTAACCCTCACCCTAACCCTCACCCTAAACTTAACCCTCACCCCAATACTAACTCAACCCCTAAACCTAACCCTCATCTTAATCCTAATTCCAACCCTAACGCTAACACTAAACCTCACCCTAACGCTAAACCTAACCCTCACCTTCCCCCTAACCATAACCCTGACCCTAAACCTCACCCTCACACTAACACTTACCCTCACCCTAACCCTAACCCTAACCCTCACACTAATCCAAACCCTCAACCTAATCCTAAACCTCACCTTAACCCTAACTCTAACCCTCACCCTCACCATAACCCTAACCCTCATCCTCGCCATAAACCTCACACTAACCCTAACCCTAACACTAATCCTCAATCTAAACCTAAACCTAAATCTAACACTAACCCTTAACCTAACACTAAACCTAACCATAACCCTCAACATTATCTTAACCCTCACCCTCAGCCTAAACCTCATCTTTACACTTAACATCATCCTCACTCTAAACCTCACCCTAAACCTAAACCTTATCCTAACATTCACCATAACCGTAAACCTAACGATCACACTAACCCTAACCCTCACCCTCAACCTCACAGTCAGCCTAAACCTAAGCCTAAGCTTAAACCTTACCCTAAACCTCACCTTCACCGTAGCACTCACCCTAACCCTAATCCTAACCCTAACCCTCATCCTAAACCTCACCCTAACCCTAACCCTAACCATAACCCTAAACCTAATCCTCACCCCGAACCTCACGCTCAACCTAACCCTAAGCCTAAGCTTAACCCTAACCCTAACCCTCACACTCACCCTCACCCTAAATCTAATCCTAACTCTAAACCTAACCCCAATCCTAAACCTCAACCTAACCTGCAACCTAACCTTAACCCTAACACTAACCCTAACCCTAACCCTGGACATAAAATCTCCCCCAAACCATAAATGTAAACCTAAAACTAACCCTCACCCTAACCCAAATCCTAACCCTAACCCTCAACCTAACCGTAAACCTCCCCCTCACTGTAAATCTAACACTCATCCTAACCCTCACCCAAACCATAACCCTAACCCTAAACCTCACCCAAACACTAACATTAACCCTCATCCTCACCCTAGACCTCACCATAACACTAATCCTAACCCTAATCCTCATCCTAACCCTCACCCTAATCCTAACCCTAACCCTCACCCTAATCCTAAGCCTAACCCTAACCCTCAACCTAAACCTAACACTCACGCTAACCGTAACCCTAACCCTAAACCTCACCTTAAACCTAAACCTAACCCGAACCCTAATTCTCACCCAGACTCTAAATCTAACTCTAACACTAACCCTAACCTTAACCCTCATCCTAAGCCTCACCCTAAACCTAACCCTAACACTAACTCTCACACTAACCCTAACCCTAAGTCTCACCCTAACCCTAACACTAAAAACCTCACCCTAAAACTAACACTAACCCTCAACCTCACCCTCTCAGTAACCGTAACCCTAACCCTAACCCTAACAATAACCCTAACCCTAACCCTAATCCTAACTCTCACCCTCACCCTAAACCTAATCCTCACCCTTACCATAACACTAACCCTCATCCTAACCCTCACCCTAAACCTAAACCTCACCTTAACACTAACCCTAACCCTCACCTTCAACCTAGCCCTCATCATAACCCTAATCCCAACCCTAATCCTCATCCTAAACCTCACCCTAACCCTAACCCTAACCCTAACCCTAAACCTCACCCTAATCCTAAGCCTAACTCTAAACCTCAACCTAACCCTAACCCTCAGCTCAACTTAACCCTAACCCTAACCCTCACCCTAACCCTAAACATAACCTGAACACTAACTCTCACCCTAATCCTAACCCTAAACCTCACCCTAAAACTAAAACTCACCCTCAGTGTAACCCTAAGCCTAACCCTAAACCTTACGCTAACCATCACACTCACCCTAAACCTTACTCTAATCCTATTCCTAACCCTAACACTAACCCTCACCCTCAGCCTCAAATTAACCCTAACTCTTACCCTAAAACTCACCCACAACCTGACCCTAAACTTAACCCTAACCATAAACCTCACCTTAACCCTCACCCTAAATGTAACCCTCACCCTAGTCCTTACCCTAACCCTAATCCTAACCCTACCCTCAATCTAACCCTCACCATAACCCTAACACTAACTCTCACCCTAAACCTAACCCTCACACTCAGCCTAACCCTAAGCCTAACCCTAAGCATAACCCTAAACCTAAACCTAACCCTCACACTCACCCGCACACTCACACTAACTCTAAACTTAACCCTAACACTAACCCTACCCCTCATCCTAATCATCATCCTAACCCTAACACTAAACCCTCACCCTAAGCCTAAACCTAACCCTAAACCTCACCTGCACCCTAACAGTCATGCTCACCCTCACCCTCACCCTAACTCTAAACCTCACCCTAACCATCAAACTATCCCTAACCCTCACACTAACCCTACGCCTAACACTCGCCCTAACCCTAAGCCTCACCCTCATCTAACCCTCAGCCTATCCCTAACCCTAACCCTAATGCTCACACTCACCCTAACCCTAAACCTCACACTCACCCTCAGCTTAAACCTAATCCTAAAAATAACCCTAACCCTAACCCTCACAATCACCCTCACCCTAAGCCTAACCCTAACTCTAAACCTAACCCTCACCCTCACCCTCACCCTCACCCTAACCCAAACCCTCAACCGAAACCTCACCCTCAACCTCACCCAAACCCTCACCCTCAACCTAAACATCAACCTAAACCTAACCCTCACTGTAACCCTTAGCCTAACCCTACCGTAACCATAATCCTCACCCTCACCCTCACCCTCAGGCTCACCATAACCCTATTCCTAAACCTAACCCTCACCCTCACCCTCATCCTAAACCTATCCCTAACACTAACCCTCACCCTAACCGTAACCTCCAACCTAACCCTAACCTTCACCATAACCCTACCGCTAACCCTAACCCTAACCCTAAACCTCACCCTCACCCTCACCCTCAGGCTAAGACTAACCCTATCCCTAACCCTCACACTCAACCTTACCCTAAAACTAACCCTAAGCCTCACCCTCACCCTCAACCTCATCCTAACCGTAACCCAAACACTCAACCCAAACTTCACCTTCACCCTCACCCTAACCCTCACCCTCACCCTAAACATCAACCTAACCCTAAACCTCACCCTAACCCCCACCCTAAACTTAACCCTCACATTAACCCTAACCTTCACCCTAACCCTAACCCTCAACATAACCCTTACCCTCACCCTAACACTAAGCCTAACCCTAACTTGAACCCTCACAGTAACCCTAAACCTCACCTTAACGCTAACCCTCACAGTAACCCTAACCCTCACCCTAAACTTAACCCTACCACTCACCCTACCCCTCATTCTACTCTAATCCCAACCCTAATACTCACCCTCACCGTCACCCTAACACTCACACTAACCCTAACCATCACCCAAACACTAACCCTCACACTCTCCAGAACCCTCATCCTCACTCTAACACTCACCCTCACACCAACCCTCACCCTTACCTTATCTTCACCCAACCCTAACCCTCAGACTAACCCTAAACTTAACTTTAACCCTATCCCTGAACTTACCCCTCTCCCTAACTCTAACCCTAACCCTAACACTAACCCTCACCCTAATCCTAACCCTTACCCTCACCCTCACCCTAAACCTTACCCTTACCTTAAATCTCACCCTAACGCTAACCCTCATTCTACACATCACCCTAACCATAACCCTCACTCTAACCCTAACCCTATCACTCACACGAAACCTAAAACTCACCCTAACCCTCAACCTAACCCTAAACTCCAACCTAACACTAACCCTCACCCTAACCCTAATGCTAACCCTCACCCTATCCCTAACCCTCACCCTAACCCTTATCCTCACTCTAACCCTAACCCTCACAGTAACCCTAATCCTCACCCTAACCCTAACTCTACCCTTCACCCTAACCCTCACTCTAACCCTAACCCCAACCCTAAACCTCACCCTGACTGTCACCCTAACACTCAGCCTAACCCTCAACATTATCCTCACCCTAACCCTCACCCTACAACTTAACCTCACCCTCAACCTAAACCTAAACTTCACCCTAACCCTAAACCTAACCCTAAACCTCACCCTAGCCCTCACCCTAACCCTAATTCTAACCCTCACCCTCACCCTAACCCTAACCCTCATCCTCACTCTAAACCTCACATTAACCCTAACCCTAATAATCAATCTAACCCTTACCCTAACCCTAAACCGAAACCTTACCCTAACCCTCACCCTAACACTAAACCTCACGCTTATATTAAACCTCACCCTCAGCCTAACCCTCACCTTTACCCTTACCATCACCCTCACCCTAACTTCACCCTATCCCTAACCCTCACCTTAGCCCAAACCCTAAACCTAACCCTAACCCTCACACTCACCCTCACGTAACACTAACCCTATCACTATTCCTAACCGAAAACCTCACCCTCACCCTAACCATCACCCTAATTCTTACCATCACATTAATCCTAACCCTAACCCTAAACCTAACTATCACAGTAAACCTAACCCTCACCATAACCATAACCCTACCCCTTATCCTAACACTCAACTTAACCCTAACCCTAAACCTCACCACAACCCTCACCCTAAACCTCACCGTCACCCTAAACGTGATTCTAACCCTAATAATAATCCTAACCCTCACCCTCACTCTAACTCTCCCCCTCACCCTAACCCTCACCCTAACCTTCACCCTAATCCTAAGCCTAACCCTCAGCCTAACCCTCACCCTAACCCTAAGGATAACCCTAATCCTAACACTCACCCTAACCCTAACCCTCACCCTAACCCTAAACCTCACCCTAATCCTCACCCTAACCCTCACTCTGACCTGCACCCTCACCCTAACCCTAATGCTAACTCTAACCCTCACCCTAACCCTCATGCTATCACTTACCCACACCACAAACCTATCCCTAATCTTAAAACTCACCCTCACCCTAAACCTCACCCTAAACCTAAACCTAATCCTAACCCTCACCCTAATACTTACCCTCACCCTAACACTAACCCTCATACTAACCCTAAGCCTCACCGTAACCCTAAACCTCACCCTCACCATAACCCTAACCCTAACCCTAACACTCACCCTAACCCTAAACCTAACACTAACCCTAACACTAACCGTCACCCTAACCCTAACTCTAAACCTAAACCTCAAACTCAACCTAACCCTAACCCTAACCCTAACCATAAACCTCACCCTAAACATAAACCTAAACCTCACCTTCATCCTAACCCTCATCCTAACCCTAACCCTAACCCTAACCCTAACCATCACACTAACCCTAATCCTCAAGCTCAACCTCACCCTCAGCCTAACCCTAAACCTAAACCTAAACCTAACCCTAACCCACACACTCACCCTCACCCTAACCCTAACCCTAATCATAACCTAACCCTAACACTAACCCTCACCCCAAACATAACCCTCACCATAACCCTCACCCTCACCCTAACACTTCCTCTCACCCTAACACTAACCCTAACTCTAACACTAACCCTCACACTAACCCTAACACTCACCTTAACCCTAAACCTCACCCTAATCCTAAAGCTAAACTTCACCCTCACCCTAGCCCTCACTGTAACCTTAATTCTAAACCTCACCCTCAACCTAATCATAACCCTCATCCTCACCCCAAACCTCACACTAACCCTAACCCTAATCCTCAATCTAACCCTCACCCTATCCCTAACCCTTAACCTAACCCTCACCCTAACCCTAACCCTCACCCTTATCTTAACTCTCACCCTCAGCCTAACCCTCAGCTTTACCCTTACAATCACCCTCACACTCACCCTCCCCCATACCCTAACCCTCACCATAGCCCTCACCCAACCCTAAACCCAACCCTCACCCTCACGCTCACCCTCAGCGTAACACTAACCCTATCACTATTCCTAACCATAAACCTCACCCTCACCCTAACCGTCACCCTAATTCTTAACCTCACACTAATCCTAACCCTAACCCTATCCATAAGCCTACCCCTAATCCTAATACTCACATTAACCCTAACTCTAACCCTCACCCTAACCCTCACCCTAAACCTCACCGTCACCCTAAACCTATCCCTAACCCTAATAATAACCGTAACCCTCACCCTAACACTAACCCTCACCCTCATCCTAACCCTCAACCTAACCCTCAACCTAATCCTAATCCTAACCCTCTGCCTAACCCTCAAACTAACCCTAAGCATAACCCTAACCCTAACCCTCACACTAACCCTCACCCTAACCCAAACCCTAACCCTAACCCTCACACGCATCCTAACCCTCACACTAACACTTAACCTCATCCTCTCCCTAAACCTCACACTTAATCGAACCCTCACCATAACTCTAACCCTAACCGTCACCCTCACCATCACCCTCACGCTAATCATAACCCTAACCCTCACCCTAACCCTAAAACTCACCCTAATCCTCACCTTAAACAGCACTCTCACCCTCACCCTCACCCAAACCCTAAAACCAAACCTCATCCTAACCCTCACCCTAACCCTAATGCTAACTCTAACACTCACCCTAACCCTCATACTATCATTTACCCACACCACAAACCTAACCCTAACCTGAACCCTCACCCTCATCCTAAACCTCACCCTAACCCTAAACCTAATCATAACCCTAACCCCACCCTCAACCTAACCCTCACCATAACCCTCAACCTAACCCTCACCATAACCCTTACCCTAACCCTCACCCTCACCATAAACATAACCCTCACGCTAAACCTAACCCTCACCCTAAACCTAACCCACCCCTCACCCTAACCCTCACCCTAAACTTAGCCCTAACCCTAATCCTCACCCTCATGCTAGCCCTCACCCTAACCCTAGTTCTAACCCTAACCCTCATCCTCAGGCTAAACCTCACACTAACCCTAAACCTAATCCTCAATCTAACCCTAACCCTAACACTTACCCTAACCCTCACCCTAACCCTAACCCTCACCCTTACTGTAACCCTCAAGTTCAGCCTAACCCTCAACTTTACTCTTACCATAACGCTAATACTAACCCGAACCCTAACCTGAACCCTCATCCTAACACTCCCCCTAACCCTAACCCTATCCATCAAAATAACCCTAACCCTTAAACTCACCATCACCCTCAGCCTAAACCTATGCCTAAACCTAAGCCTAACCCTAACCTTCACCCTCACCCTAGCCCTCACCCTAACCCTAATCCTATCCCTAACCCTCATGCTAACCCTCACACTAACCCTAAGGATAAACATCACCCTAAGCCTAATACTCATATCCACCCTTACCCTAAGCCTAACCCTAAGCCTAAGCCTAATCCTAACCCTAACCCTCACACTCCCCCTCACCGTAACCCTAATCCTAACCTTAATCCCAACCCTAACCCTAAACCTCAACCTACCCCTCACCCTATACCTAATGCTAACCCTAACACTAACCCTAACCCTGACCCTCACCCTAACCCTCCCCCTCAACCTAACTCTAACCATAAACCTCACCCTGACCCTATCCCTAATCCTAACCCTAAGCCTAAACCTCACCCTAACCCTAAACCTAACCCTCACCCTCTCCCTCACCCTCACCCAAACCATAGTCAAACCCTAACCCTAACATTAACACTAATCCTAACCCTAAAACTAACCCTAAACATAACCCTAACCTTCAACCACAGCCTCACCCTCACTGCAAATGTTACAGTAATCATAACACTTACAACAACCCTAACCGTAATCCTAACCATCACCCAATCCCTGACCCTAATCCTAACCCTAACCATCATGCTAACATTAACCCTCACCCTCACTGAAACCCTAACCCTCATCTTAACTCTCACCCTAACCCTAAGCCTAAATCTCACCATAAACCTTAACCTCACCCTAATGGTAACACTAAGCCTAACCTAAACCTTACCCTAACCCTCACCCTCAGCCTAATCCTAACCCACACCCTAACCCTCAACCTAACCCTCACTCTAACCCTAACCCTAACCCTAAACCTCACATTTACCCTAACAATCACCCTAACCCTAACCCAAACCCTCACACTAACCCTGATGCTAACTCTAACCCTCGCCATTACCAGAACCCTAAACCTAAACATAAACCTCACCTTAAGGCTAACTCTAACCCTAAACCTATCCCTAACCCGCACCCTAACCCAAACCCTCACCTTCACCCTCACCCTCAGCCTAACCCTAAGCCTAACCCTAACACTAACCCTAACCCTCACACTCACCCTCACCTTAACCCTAATCCTAAACTTACCCTATCCGTAAACCTAACCCTCACCCTAAGCCTAACCCTAACACTAACCCTAACCCTAACCCTCACCCTAACCCTCACCCTTACCCTAACTCTAACCCTAAACCTCAACTTCACCCTAACCCTAAATCTAACCCTAACCTTAACCCTAAATCATACCCTAACCCTAACTCTAAACCTCACCCTCACCCTCAACATCACCATAAACATAAAACTAACCCTAACCCTAACAATAACCCTAACCCTAACCCTAAACCTCACCCTAACCATAAAGCTCACCCTAACGCTAAACCTCACCCTAACATTTACCCTCACCCTAACACTAACCCTCACACTAAACATAACCCTCACCATAACCCTAAATATCAACCTAACCCTAACCCTAACCCTAACCCTCATCCTAACCCTAATTCTAACTCTAACCCTCACCCTAACCCTAACCCTCATCCTCACCCTAACACTCACCCTAACCCTAACCCTCACCCTTACTGTAACACTCGCCCTCAGACTAACCCTCACCTTTAACCTTAACAACACCCTCAAACTAACCCACACATTAACCATAAACTTAATCCGAACCCTAACTCTCACCCTGACCCTAACCCTAACACTCACCTAACACTAACCCTCATCTTCACCCTCAACCTCAGCCTAAACCTAAGCCTAAACCTAACCCTAACCCTAACCGTCACACTCACCCTCTCCCTAACCCTAATCCTAAACTTCACCCTCACCCCAGCCCTCACCCTAACCCTAATCCTAAACCTAACCCTCACCCTAACCATAACACACATCCGCAGCCTAACTCTGACACTAACTCTAACCCTAACACCAGCCCTAACAATAACCCTCAGCCTAACCCTCACCCTAACCCTATCTCTAAAGCTAAACCTCAAACTCACACTGACCCTAACCCTAACCCTAATCCTCACCCTAACACTAACCCTAAACCTCACCCTCACCCTAACCCTAATCCTAAACCTAACCCTCATCCTAAATCTCACCCTCACCCTCACCCTAACCCTCACCCTAACCCTAACCCTTACCCTCAACCTAACTCTCAGACTAACCCTAAGCCTAACCCTAAACCTAACCCTAACCCACTCACTCACCGTCAACCTAACCCTAATCCTAACCATAACCCTAACCCTAAATCTCACACTAACCCTAAACATAAAATTAACCCTAACCCTAACCCTCATCCTAACCCTCACCTGAACCCTAACTGTCACCCTAAACCTCAACCTTACCCTAACCCTAACTCTAACGGTAACCCTAAACCTCTCCCTAACCCTAACCCTCACTCAAACCCTCACCGTAACCCTGACCCTCACCCTAACCATAACCCTCACCCTAACCCTAACCCTCACCCTAACCCTTACCCTGACCCTAAACATAACCCTCAACCTAACCCTAACCCTTACCCTAACCAAAACCTTCATCCTAATCCTAACCCTCTCCCTAACACTTACCCTCACCCTAACACTATCGCTCATTATAACACTAACCATCACACTAACCCTAACTCTCACCCTAACCCTAAAACTCACCCTAACCCTAACCATCAGCCTCACACTAGCCCTCACTCTAACCTATTCTAACCCTAACCCTCACCCTAATCCTAAACCTCATCCTCACGCTAAACTCACACTAACCCTAACACTAATCCTCAATCAAACCCTCAACATTACCCTAACCCTCACCCTAACCCTTACCCTAACCCTCACCCTAATCCTAACCCTCACCCTAGGGGAACACTCACCCTCAGCCTAACCCTCACCACTACTCTTACCGTCCCGCTCATCCTAACCCTAATCCTAACCCTAACACTCATCCTAACACTCACCCTAAACCTAACCCTGTCCATCACCCTAACGCTAACCCTCACCCTCACACTCAGCCTAACCCTAGGACTAAGCCTAACCCTAAACCTAACCCTCACCCTCACCCTAGCCCTCAGCCTAAACCTAATCCTAACCCTAACCCTCATCCTAACACTCACCCTAACCCTAACACTAACCAACACCCAAAACCTATTCCTCACCCCCACCCTCACCCTCAGCCTAACCCTAACCATAACCCTCACCCTCATTCTCACCCTCACCGCAAACTTAACCCAAACCAAAACACTAACAATAACCCTAATTTTAACCCTAACCCTAACCCTAATCCTCACCCCCACCCTCACCCTCAGCCTAAACCTAAGCCTAACACTAGGCCTAACCCTAACCATCAACCTAACCCTAACCCTAATCCTAACCCTAACCCTAATCCTAAACCTAACCCTAATCCTCAGCCACACCCTCATCCTAACCCAAATCCTAACCCTAACCCTCACCCTAACCCTAAGTCTAAGCCTAACCCTAATCCTAAAGCTCACACTCTCCCTCACCCTAACCCGGATCCTAAACCTAACCCTATCCCTAACACTAATCCTCACCCTAACACTAACCCTAGCCCTCACCCTAACCCTAATCCTAACCCTAACCCTCACCCTCATGCTCCGCCTAAGCCTAAACCTAAGCATAAGACTAACCCTAACCCTCACACTTACCCTAACAATAACACTAACACTAACTCTAACCCTAAAACTAACCCTCACCCTAGCCCTAACTCTAAAACTAACTCTAAACCTAATCGTCACCCTCACCGTCACCCTCACGCTAACCCTAACCTTAACCCTCACCCTAACCCTAAACCTCACCCTAATCCTGACCTTAAAACTCACTCTCACCTGCACCCTCACCCTAACACTAAACCTAACCCTCACCCTAACCCTAATGCTAACTGTAACACTCACCCTAACCCTCACGCTATCACTTACCCACACCACAAACCTAACCCTAAACTTAACCCTCACCCTCACCCTAAACCTCACCCTCACCCTAACCCTCACCCTCACCCTAACCCTCACCATAACCCTTACCCTCACCCTCACCCTCACCCTAACCGTAACCCTCACACTAAACCTAACCCTCACCCTAAACCTAAACCTACAGCTCACCCTAACCCTCAACCTAAACTTAACCCTAACCCTAACCCTCACCCTCACGCTAGCCCTCACCCTAACCCTCATCATCACCCTAAACCTCACACTACCCCTAACCCTAATCCTCAATCTATCCCTAACCCTAACCCTTACACTAACCCTCAACCTAAACCTAACCCTCACCCTTACTGTAACCCTAAGTCTTATACTAACCGTCAGCCAAACCGAACCCTCATCCTAACCCTCACCCTAAACCTAACCATATCTATCACCATAAAACTACCCCTTACCCTCACCATCACCCTCAGCTTAAACCTATGCCTAAGCCTAACCCTAACCCTAACCCTCACTTTCACCCTAGTCCTCACCCTAACCCTACTCCTAAACCTAACCCTCATCCTAACCCTCACCCTAACCCTAATGCTAACCATCACTCTAAGCCTAATACTCACCCCCACCCTCACCCTCACCCTAACCCTAAGCCTAACACTCACCCTAACCCTAACCCTCACCCTCATCTAACCCTCATCCTATCCCTAACCCTAACCCTACTGCTCAGTCACCCTAACCCTAACCATCAAACTCACCTCACCCTCAGCTTAAACCTAAGTCTAACCATAACCCTAACCCTAACCCTCACAATCACCCTCACCCTAATCCTAACCCTAACCCTAAACCTAACCCTCACCCTCACCTTCACCCTAACCTTAACCCTAACCCAAACCCTCAACCGAAACCTCACCCTCAACCTCACCCTAAACCTCACCCTCAACCTAAACATCACCGTAAACCTAACGCTCACACTAACCCTTAGCCTAACCCTCACCCTAACCCTAAACCTCACCCTCACCCTCACCCTCAGGCTCATCCTAACCATAATCCTAACCATAACCCTCACCCTCATCCTCAACCTAAACCTATCCCTAATCCTAACCCTCACCCTAACCATAACCTCTAACCTAACCCTAAGCCTCAACATAACCCTAACACTAACCCTAACCCTAACCCTAACCCTAACCCTCACCCTCACCCTCAGCCTAAGCCTAAGCCTATCCCAAACCCTCACACTAACTCTTACCCTAAAACTAACCTTAAGCCTCACCCTCAACCTCAACCTCAACCTAAACCTAACCCAAACACTCATCGGAACCGTCACCCTCACACTCACACTAACCCTCAACCTCACCCTAAACATCACCCTAACCCTAACCCTCACCCTAACCCTAACCCTCACATTAACCCTAACCTTCACTCTAACCCTAACCTTCAACCTAACCCTTACCCTCATCCTAACATTAAGCCTAATCCTAACTTGAACCCTCAGTGTAACCCTGAACCTCTCCCTAACCCTAACCCTCACAGTAAACCTAACCCTCACCCTAACCCTAACCCTACACCTCACTGTACCCCTCACTCTAACCCTAACCCCAACCCTAACCCTCAACCTCACCATCACCCTAACACTCACGCTAACCCTAAACCTCACCCAAACCCTGACTCTCACACTCTCAAGAACACTCATCCTAACTCAAACACTCACTGTCAAAATAAACATAACCCTAACCCTAAACTTCACCATAACCATAACCCTAACCCTCACACTAACAGTATCCCTAAACCTCACCCTCACTCCAACCCTCACACTTACCTTATCCTCACCCTAACTCTAACCCTCACACTAAACCTAATCTTAACTCTAACCCTAAACCTCACCCTACCCCTCACCCTAACTCTAACCCTAACCCTCACCATAAACCTAACCCTTATCCTCACCCTCACCATAACCCTCACCGTAACATTAACCCTCACCCTAACACTAACCCACATCCATACCTTAACCTTCACTGTCACCCTCACCCTAACCCTCAACCTCATTCTACACATCACCCTAAACATAACCCTCACCCTAACCCTAACCGTATCACTTACCTTAACCCTAACACTCACCCTAACCCTCACCCCAACCCTAACTTCCAACCTAATATTAACCCTGACCCTAACCCTAATGCTAACCCTCACCCCAACCCTAACTTCCAACCTAATATTAACCCAGACCCTAACCGTAATGCTAACCCTCACCCTAACCCTAAACCTCACCTGACCCTTACCCTCATTCAAACCCTAACCCTCACACTATCCCTAATCCTCACCCTAAACCTAACACTACCCCTCACCCTAACCCTCACTCTAAACCTAACCCCAACCCTAAAACTCACCCTCACCGTCAAACTAACACTCACCTTAACCCTCAACCTTACCCTCACCCTAACCGTAACCCTAACCCTAAACTTCACATTAACCCTAACACTCACCCTAACCCTAACCCAAACCCTCACCCTAACCCTCATGCTAACTCTAACCCTCACCATTACCAGAACCCTAAACCTCACCTTAAGGCTAACTCTAACCCTAAACCTAACCCTAACCCGCACCCTAACCCTAACCCTCACCTTCACCCTCACCCTCAGCCTAACCCTAAGCCTAAACCTAACACTAAACCTAGCCTTCACACTCACCCTCATCCAAACCCTAAACCTAATCCTAACCCTATCACTAACCCTAACCCTCACCCTAAACCTCACCCTAACCCTAACCCTAACACTAACCCTAAACTTCATCATAACCCTCATCCTAAACCTAACTGTAACCCTAAACCTCAACTTCAACCTAACCCTAAATCTAACCCTAACCGTAACCCTAAACCTCACACTAATCCTAACCCTAAACATTACCCTCACACTAACCCTCACCATAACCGTATCCCTAACCCTAGCCCTAACAATAAACCTAATCCTAACCCTAAACCTCACCCTAACCATAACCCTCACCCTAACCCTAAACCTCACCCTAACACTTACCCTCACCTTAACACTAAACCTCGCACTAAACCTAAACCTCACCATAACCCTAAACCTCAACCTAACCCTAAACTTAACAGAACCCTCACCCTAACCCTAATTCTAACCCTAATACTCACGCTAACCCTAACCCTCATCCGCACCCTAACTCTCACCCTAACCCTAAACTTAACCCTAAACCTCACCCTAACCCTAACCCTCACCCTCAGCCTAACCCTAAACCTAACCCTAACCCACACACTCACCCTCACCCTAACCCTAATCCTAAACCTATCCCTAACCCTAACCATCCCCCTAAGTCTCACCCTAACCCTAAACCTAACCCTCAACCTGACCCTCACCCTAACCATAACTCTAACCCTAAACCTCACCCTAACCCTAAATCTAATTCTAACCCTAACCCAAACCCTAAACCACACCCTATCCATCACCCTAACCCTAATCCTCACACCCACCCTCACACTCAGCCTAACCCTCAGCCTAAGCCTAACCCTAAACCTTACCCTCACAGTCACTCTCAACCTAAGCCTAATCCTAACCCTAACCCTAACCCTTAACCTCAACCTAACCCTCACTCTAACCTTAACCCTAACACTCACCCTAACCCTAACCCACAAACTAACTCTCCCCCTAACCCCAAATCTAACCCTAAACCTCACCCTCCCCCTAAACCTTATCCTAACCCTAACCCTAACCCTCACCCTAAACCTCACCCTCACCCTTACCCTCACCGTCACCCTCACCGTAACTCTAACCATTACCCTAACAATAACACTAATCCTAAAGCTAAAGATAAACCTAATCTTAACCCTAACCTTAATCCTAACCCTAAAACTCAGCCTAACCCTAACCCTCGCCCTCACCATAACTCTAACCCTCATCCAAACCCTCACCCTAACCCTAACCCTAACCCTAAACCTCAGCCTAACACTAAACCTAACTGTAACCCTCACCCTAACCCTAAACTTAACCCGAACCCTAACTCTCACCCTAAACGTAACCTTAAACCTCAACCTAACCCTAACCCTACACCTCATCCTCAACCTCAGCCTAACCCTAAGCCTAAGCCTAACCCTAACCCTCACACTCACCCTATCCCTTACCCTAATCCTAATCCTAACCCTAAGCCTAACCCTCACCCTCACTCTAACCTTCACCCTAACCCTAACTCGAACATTAACCCTAACCGTAAACCTCACAAACAGCCTCACCCTAACCCTAACTCTAAACATATAGCTCACCCTCACCCTAACCCTAACCCTAAACCTCACCCTAACCCCAACCCTAAACCTCACCCTCATCCTGATCCTCACACTAACCCTAATCATAAACCTAAACCTCATCATATTCCTCACCATAACACTAACCCTAAACCTAAACCTCACCCTCACTGTAACCCTTACCCTAACGCTCACCCTAAACCTAAACTTAACCCGAACCCCAACTCTCACCCTAACCCTAAGCCTAACCCTCACCCTAACCCTCACCTTCACCCTCACCCTCAGCCTCAGCCTAATCCTAAGCCTAACCCGAAACCTAAGCCTCAACCTTATCGTCACCCTCACCATAACTCTAACTCTAACCCTAACAATAACACTAATTCTAACCCGAAACCTAACCTTAACCCTAAGCCTAACCCTAATCCTAAGACTCACCCTCACCCTACCCTAATCCTAACCCTAACCCTCACACTAACCCTCACCCTCACCCTCATTGTAGTCCTAACCTTCATCCAAAACCTCACCCTAACCCTAAACCTAACCCTAAACCAAAACCAAACCCTAACACACACACTCACCCTCGCCCTAACTCTAATCCTAACCCTAACCCTATAACCCTGAACGTACCCCTAACTCTCACACTAACCCTAACCCTAACACTAACCCTAACCCCAACCCTCAACCTAACCCTCACCCTAACCCTAACTCTAACCCTAACCCTAACCCTCACCCTCACCTTCACTGTAACTGTAACAGTAACCCTAACCCAACAATAAACGTAACCCAAACCCTAAACCTCACCCTAACCATAACCCTCACCCTAACCCTAAACCTCACCCTAACCCTAACCCTAAACCTAACCCTCACCCTCACCCTAGACCTCACCCTAATTCTAACCCTCACCCTCACCCTAACCCTAACCCTTACCTGAACCCTAAACATAACCCTAACTCAAAC
Source organism: Dipodomys merriami (assembly GCF_024711535.1). Taxonomy (NCBI): domain Eukaryota; kingdom Metazoa; phylum Chordata; class Mammalia; order Rodentia; family Heteromyidae; genus Dipodomys; species Dipodomys merriami. The sequence goes on from NW_027206559.1 coordinate 125,996, forward strand.
CCTTATCTTAACCATCACCCTTAGCCTAAACCTCACCTTTAACATTAACATAATCCTCACCCTAACCCTCACACTAATCCTAAACCTCATTCTAACCGTCAAACTAAGCATCACCCTAAACCTAACCCTCAACCTCAAACAAACACACAGACTAAGCCTAAGCCTAATACTAAGCCTTACCCTAACCCTCACCCTAGCCTTCACCGTAACACTAACCCTAACCCTAACCCACAAACTTTAGTTTGTGGTTAACCTTAACCTTAACCTTAAGGTTAACCCTAACCTTAACCATCACCCTAGCCCTAATCCTCACCCCCACCCTTACCCTCAGCCTAACGCTAGGCCTAAGCCTAAATCTATCACTAACCCTAACACTCACCCTCACCTTAACACTAATCCTAACCCTAACCCTAACCCTAAGCCTAAACCTCAACCTCACCCTCACCCTAACCCTAATCCTAACCCTAACCCTAAACCTCACCCTAACCCTAACACTCACCCTCAACTTCAACCTCACCGTAACTCTAAACCTAACCCTAATCCTAAACCTAACCCTAAGACTAACCCTAAACCTCAACATAACCCTCACCCTAACCTTAACCCTAACACTAAGCCTAACCTTAACCTTCGACCTAACCCTCCCCCTAACCCTAAATCTAACTATAAACCTCACCCTCACCCTTACCCTAAACTTCACCCTAACCCTAACCCTCACCCTCACCCTCACCCTCACGGTAACTCTAACCCTATCCCTAACAATAACACTAATCCTAACCCTAAACCTAACCCTAACCTTAACCCTAACCCTAATCCAAAAACTCTCCCTCACCCTAACCCTCACCCTAACCCTAACCCTCACCCTCACCGTAACCCTAACCCTCACCGTCACCGTGACCGTAACCCTAATCATAACCCTCACCCTAACCCGAACCCGAACCTTAAACCTCTTGCTAAAACTAACCCTAACCCTCTCCCTCACCCTAGCCCTCACCCTAACCCTAATTTTAACCCTAATCCTCATCCTACCCCTCACCCCAACCCTAACCCTAACTCTCATCCTAACTCTAAACCTAACCCTAACCCTCAACCTCATCCTAACACTCATCGTCACACTAAACGTAACCCGAACCCTAACACACACCCTAACCCTAACTCTAACCCTCACCCTAACCCTAAACCTCACCCTCAGCCTAAACCTAAGCCTAACCCTAACCCTAACACTAACCCTCACACTCACCCTAACCCTTAATCTAATCCTAATCCTAACCCTAAGCCTAACCCTCACCCTCAACCTAACCCTCAACCTAATGCTAACTCTAATGCTAACTCTAACCCTAACCCTCACCTCACCCTCAGCCTTACCCCAATTCTATCCCTAAACCTCACCCTCACCCTAACCCTAAACCTCACCCTCACCCTAGCCCTCATCCTAACCCGAATACTAACACTAACCCTCCTGCTAACCCTCACCCTAACACTAATCCTAACCATAACCCTCACCCTCACCCTAAACCTAACCCTAACCCTCAACATAACCCCACCCGTCACGCTCACCGTAGCCCTTACCCTAACTTACACCCTAACCCTAAACGTAACCTGAACCCTAACTCTCACCCTAAACATAGCTCTAACACTCAACCTAACCCTAAGCCTCACCCTCACCCTCACCCTCAACCTAAGCCTAAGCCTAACCCTAACCCTCACACTCACCCTAACCCTAACCCTAATCCTAACCCTAATCCGAACCTTAACACGATCCCTCACCTGAACCCTCACCTTAACCCTAACCCTAACATTAAACCTAAACCTAACCCACACCCTCAGATTCACCCTAACCCTAACAATAAACGTCACCCTGACCCTCACCCTAACCCTAAACTTAAACCTAAACCTCAACCTAACCCTAAAACTCAACCTCACCCTCAGCCTAGCCCACACCTTAACCCTAATCCTAACCCTAAACCTCATCCTAAACCTCCCCATAATCCTAAGCCTAACCCTCACCCTAACCCTAACTTTCTCACCCTCAACCGCACCCTCAGCCTAACCCTAAGTCTAACCCTAATCCTAACCCTCACCCTCAACCTCACCCTCAGCCTAAACCTAACTCTAACCGTAACCCTCGCCCTAACACTAACCCTCATCCTCACCATCACCCTAACTCTAATCTTAACCCTAACCCTAACCCTTACCTTCACACTCACCCTCACTTTAACCCTAATCCTAAACCTAACCCTATCACTAATCCTCACCCCCACAGTAAACCTCACCCTAACCCTTACCCTAACATTAACCCTAACCCTAATCCTAACTGTCACCCTAACCCTAACTCTAACCCTTAACCTCACCCTCACCCTAACCCTAACCCTAACCATAATCCTAAACCCTACCCTAAACCTAAACCTTACCCTAACACATACCCTCACCCTAACACTAACACTAACCGTAACACTAACCCTCACACTAATGCTAACCTTCACTTTAAACCTAAACCTCACCCTAACCCTAACTCTAACCCTCAACTTCAACTTAGCCATCACCCTAACCCTAACCCTCATCCTCACACTAAACCTCACACTAACCCTAACAATAATCCTCAATCTAACCCTGTCCCTCACATTAACCATAACCCGAAACCTCACCCTTACCTTAACCTTCACCCTCAGCCTAACCCTCACCTTTATTCTTATTGTCACCCTCATCCTAACCCTCACCCTAACCCTAACCCTTATCTTAACCCTCACCCTAACCATAACCCTAACCATCACCCTAAACCTAACCCTAACCCTCACCCTAACCTTCAACCTCAGCCTAACCCTAAGTTTAAGCCTAAACCTATCCCTAAACCTCACACTCACCCTAGCCCTCACCCTAACCCTAATCCTAACCCTAACCCTCATCCTAACACTAAACCTAACCATAAACTAAACCAGGACTCTAAGCCTAATCCTCATCCTAATCCTCACCCTCACCCTCAGCCTAACCCTAAGCCTAAGCATAAGCCTAAACCTATCCCTAACCCTCACACTCACCCTCACCCTAACCCTAATCCTAACCCTAACCCTAACCCTAAACCTAAACCTCAACCTAACCCTCACCCTAAACCTAACCCTAACCCTAAACCTCACCCTTACCTTAGTCCTCACCCTAACCCTCACCCCAAACCTAAGCCTCACCCTCACCCAAACCCGAACCTTAACCCTCACCCTAACCCTACGCTTAACATTAACCCTAAACCTCACCCTAACCCTAACAATAACCCTCACAATCACCCTAGCCCTCACCCTTACCCTAATTGTAACCCTAAACCTCATCCTAACCCTCACCCTAACCCTAACCCTAACCCTCACCCTAACCCTAAACCTAATTCTAACCCTCAAACTAGACCTAACCCTGACCCTTACCATAACCCTAACCCTAATCCTCAGCCTAAATCTAAACCTAACCCGAACAATAAACCTCACCCTAACCCTATCCCTAATCCTCACGCTCAACCTAGCCCTCATCCTAAACCTAATCCTAACCGGAACACTCATGCTAACCCTCACCCTAACCCTGACACTAACCCTAACCTTAAACCAAGCCCTAATGCTATCCCTCACCCTATTTCTAAACTTAACCCTAACCCTAATCCTCCCCCTCACATTAGCCCTCACACTAACCCTAATCCTAAACCTAACCCTCATCCTAACCCTCACCCTCACCCTAACTCTAACCCTCACCCTCACACTCAGCCTAACCCTCAAGCCTAACCCTAACATTAACCGAACCCTAACCATAACACTCATCCTCAACCAAACCTTAATCCTACACCTAACCCTATCCCTAACCCTAAACCTCACCCTAAAACTCACGCTAAACCTAACCCAAACACTAACCCTAACACTAACCCTCACACTAACCCTCACCTTAACACAAACTCTAAGCCTAAACCTCACCCTCACCCTAACCCTAAACCTCACCCTTAACCTCTCCCTCAGCCTATCACTATGCCTAACCCTAACAGTAACCCTAACACTCACACTCACCCTCACGCTAACCCTCAGCCTTACCCTAAGACTAAACTTAAGCATAACGCTAACACTAACCCTCACCCTAACCATAACCCTCACCCTAACCCTAACACTCACACTAAGCCTAACACTAACCCTCACCCTCACCCACACCCTCACCCAAACCCTAACCCTCACCCTGACCCTAACTCTAAGCCTCAACCTCATGCTCTGCCTTAGTTTAAGTCTAAGCCTAAGCCTAACCTGAACCCTCAACTAACCCTAACCTGAACACTAATCCTCTCTAACCCTAAACCTCACCCTCACCCTAACCCTAACCCTAACCCTAACTCTAAACCTCATCCTAACCCTAACCCTCACCCTCACCCTAGCCCTCACCCTAACCCTAATCCTAACATTAAATCTCATCCTAACCCTCACCCTAACCCTAACCCTAACCCTCACCCTAACCCTAGCCCTAACCCTAACCCTAACCCTCAACCTAATCCTAACCCTCACTCTCACCGTAAACCTAACCCTAACCCTCACCCTAACCCTAAACTTAACTGGAAAGCTAACTCTCACCCTAGCCCTAAACTTAACCCTCAGCATAACCCTAACCCTCACCCTCACCATCATCCTCAGCCTAACCCTAAAGCTAATCTTAATCCTCACACTCACCCTAACCCTTGCCCTAAACCTAATCGTAACCCTATTCCTAACCCTCACCCTAACCCTCACCCTAACCCTAAATCTAACGCTAACCATAACCCAAAACCTCACAATCAGCCTCACCCTAACCCTAACTCTAAACCTAAACCTCACTCTCACCCTAATTCTAACCCTAAACCTCACCCTAACCCTAACCCTAAACCTAAACCTCATCTTCACCCTAGCCCTCACCCTCACCCTAATCCTAAGCCTAACCCTCATACTAACACTCACCCTAACCCTAACCCTAACCCAAACCCTCACCCTATGCCTAACCCTCACCCTCACCCTCAGCCTCAGCCTAAGCATAAGCCTAAGCCTAACCCTAACAATAACCCTCACACTCACCCTAACCCTTACTCTAATCCTAATCCTAACCCTAACCCTAAACCTCACCCTCACCCTATCCCTCACCTTAACCCTAACACTAACAGTAACCATAAACCTAAACCTCACCCTCAGCCTCAACCTAACGCTAACACTAACCATAATCTCACCCTCAATCTAAACCTAACCCTACACCTCAACATAACCCTAAACTTAAACCTCACCCTCACTCTACCCCTAACCCTAAACCTCACCCTAACCCTAACCCTCACCCTTTCAGTAACCCTCACCCTCAGCCTAACCCTCACGTTTACCCTGACCGTCAACCCCACCCTAAACCTCGCCCTAACCCTTAACCTCACCCTCATGCTCAGCCTAAGCCTAAGCCTAAGCCAAAACGTAAACCTGACCCTCATTCTAACCCTAACCCTAACACTAACCCTAACTCTAAACCTAAAACTCACCCTCACCCTCACCCTCAGCCTGAACCTAAGGCAAACCCTAACCCTAACATTAACCCTCACACTCACTCTAACCCTCACCCTAACCCTAACCCTAACACTAACCCTAACCCCCTAAGCCTCACCCTCAGCCTCACCCTAACCCTAATTATAACCCTAAACCTCACCCTCACCCTAACCCTAACCCTAAACCTAACCCCAAGCCTAAACCTAACCCTCCCCCTAACACTCAACCTAACCCTAACACTAATCACTACCCCTAGCTCTAACCCTAACCCTAACACTAAACCTCACCCTAACCCTAATCCTAACCCTCACCCAAACCCTAACCCTCACCCTCAACCTCACCCTCAGCCTAACCCTAAGCCTAACAATTACCCTAAACCTAACCCTCACACTAATCCTAACAATAACCCTAATCCTAATCCTAACCCTAACCCTATCCCTCACCCTCACCCTAACCCTAACCCTAACACTAAACCTAACCCTAACCCTCACCTTCAACCTCACCCTCAGCCTAACTTTAAGCCTAACCCTAAACCTAACCCTAACACACACACTCACCCTTACCCTAACCCTAATCCTCACCCTAACCCTAATCCTAACCCTCCCCCTAACTCTCACCCTCACCCTAACCCTAACACTAAGCCTAAACCTAACCCTCACCCTAACCCTAACTCTAACCCTAAATCTCACCCTCTCCCTAAGCCTAACTCTAACCCTAAACCAAACCATAAACCTCACCCTATCCCTAAACCTAACCCTAACCCTAACATTCACCCTAACCGTAACTATAATCCTAAAGCTCCCCCTCCCCCTAACCCTAACCCAAAGCCTGATGTAAACGTCACCCTAAACCTAAACCTTACCCTAACACTTACCCTCACCCTAACACTAACAGTAACAATAACCCTCCACTTCACCCTAACCATCACCCTTACCATAACCCTAACCCTCATTCTCACCCTCACCCTAAACCTAACCCTAACCCGAAACCTCACCCTAACACTAACCCTAACGCTCACCCTCACCCTAGCCCTCACCCTAACCCTATCCCTAACCCTAATGCTCAAACTAAACCTAACCCTCAAGCTCAATGTAACCCTAACCCTAACCCTCACCCTAACCCTAAACTTAACCTGAACCCTAACTCTCACCCTAAACATAACCCTAACCCTCACTCAAAACCTAACCCTCACCCTCAACCTCACCCTCAGTGTAACCCTAAGCCGAACCCTAACCCTAACCCTAACCCTCACACTCAACCTAACCCTTACCCTAATCCTAATCCTAACCCTAACTCTAACCCTAAACCTCAACCTCACCCTAACCCTAACCCTAAACCTCACCCTATCCCTAACCCTAAACCTCACCCTCAATCTAGCCCTCACCCTAACCCTAATCCTAACCCTAACCCGCATCCTAACCCTCAAACTAACGAAAACCTGAACCATCCCTCTAAACCTAATCCTCAGCCCCACCCTCCTCCTCAGCCTAACCCTCAGCCAAAGACTAACCCTAACCCTAACCCTCACACTTACCCTCACCCTAACCCTAATCCTAACCCTAACCCTAACCCTTAACCTAAACCTCAACCTAACACTCACCCCAAACCTAACCCTCACCCTCACCCAAACCCTACCCCTAACCCTCACACTCACCCTAACCCTACCCCTATCCCTAATCCTAAACCTCACCCAACCCTAACACTAACCCTCACAATCACCCTAACCCTAACCCTAACTCTACCTCTAAAATTCATCCTAACCCTAAACCTGACCCTCAACTTCACGCTCACGCTCAGCCTTACCTTAACCTTAACCCTAACCCTAAACCTAAGAATAACCCTAACCATAAACCTAACCCTAAACCTCATCCTAACCGTAACTCTAACTCTAATCCAAACCTTCACCCTAACCCTAACACTGACCCTAACCCTAACCCTAAACCTCATCCTAACCCTAAACCTAACCCTCACCCTAGCATATATCCTAACCCTAATCCAAACACTAACACTCACACTAACCCTCACTCTAATCCTAAACCTCACCCTCAGCCTCAGACTCAGCCTAACCCTAAGGCTAACACTAACTCTAACCCTCACACTCACCATCACCTTAACCCTAATCCTAACCCTAAGCCCAACCCTAAACCTAAATCTAACACTAACACTAACCCTCAACATCAACCTAACCCTAAACCTAACACTCACCCTAGCACATACTTTAACCCTAACCCTAACCCTAACACTCACCCTAACGCTAACTCTCACGCTACCCCTACATCTAACCCTCACACTAACCCTAAACCTCACCCTAACCCTCACCCTAACCCTAACTCTAAACCTAAAACTCACACTCTCCCTAACCCTAACCATAACCCTAAACCTCAACCTAACACTAACCCTAAACCTCACCCTCACCCTAATCCTAAACCTCACCCTCACCCTAGTCCTCACCCTAAACCTAACCCTAGCCCTAACACTCACCCTAACCATAACCCTCAACATAACCCTAACACTCACACTAACCCTAACCCTAACCCTCACCCTCACCCTCACCCTCACCCTAACCCTAACCCTCCCACTCACCCTAAACCAAACCCTAACCCTAACCCTCACCCTAACCCTAAGCCTAACCCTAACCCTAACCCTAACCCTCACACTCACCCCCAACCTACACCTAATCCTAAACCTAAACCAAACCCTCACAGTAACCCTAAAACTAGCGCTCACACTAACCCTAATCCTAACCCTAAAACTCATCCTAACCCTCACCCTAACCCTAACCCTAACCCTCACCCTAACCCTAACCCTAACCTTCACCCTCATGCTCGGGCCTAAGCCTAACCCTAAGCCTAAGCTTAAGCCTAAACCTAACCTTCACACTAACCCTCAACCTAACACTAACCCTAACACAAAAGCTAACTCTAACCCTAAACCTCACCCTCACGCTAACCCTAACTCTAACCCTAACCCTAAACATAAACCTAACCCTCACCCTAACCCTAAACCTCACACTCACCTTAACAGTAAACCTAATCCTAATCCTAACAGTAACCCTAACCCTAACCCTCATACTAACCATAACACTCACCCAAAACCTAACCCTCACCCTAACACATAAATTCACCCTAACACTAAACCTAACCCTAAAACTAGCACTCACACTAACCCTAACACTCCCCCTCACCCTAAACCAAGTCCTAACCCTAACCCTCACCCTAAACCTAAGCCTAACCCTAAACCTAACCCTCACACTCACCCTCAACCTACACCTAATCCTAAACCTTACCCTAACCCTCACAGTAACCCTCAACCTAGTGCTCACCCTAACCCTAGTCCTAACCCTAAACCTCATACTAACCCTCACCCTAACCCTAACCCTAACCCTCACCCTCATGCTCGGCCTAAGTCTAACCCTAAGCCTAAGCTTAAGCCTAAACCTAACCCTCACACTAACCCTCAACCTAACCCTAACCCTAACACAAAAGCTAACTCTAACCATAAACCTCACCCTCACCCTAACCCTAACACTAACCCTAACACTAAACATAAACCTAACCCTCAACCTAACACTAAACCTCACACTCAATAGTAAAACTAATCCTAACCCTAACAGTAACCCTAACCCTAACCCTAACCCTCATTCTAAATATAACACTCACGCTAACACTAACCCTCACCCTAACACTTAAATTCACCCTAACACTAAATGTAACCCTAACACTAGCACTCACACTAACCCTAACCCTCACCCTCACCCTAGCCCTCACCCTAAACCTAACCCTCATCCTCATCCTAAACCTCACACTAACCCTAAAACTAATCCTCAATATAAACCTCACCCTCAAATTAACCCTAACCCTAACCCACACCCTAACCCTAACCCTCACCCTTAACTTAATCCTCACTCTCAGCCTAACTCTCACCTTTACCCTTACCTGCACCCTCACCCTAACCCTCACCCTAAGCCTAACCCTCATCCTAACCCTAACCCTGACCGTAACCCTAAGCGTAACCCTAACCCTAACCCTCACCCTCACCCTAGATATCATCCTAACCCTAATCCTAACCCTAAACCTAACCCTAACCCTCACCATCACCCTTAACCTAATCCTCAACCCCACCCTCACCCTCAGCCTAACCCTAAGCCTAAGCCTAATCCTAACCCTAACCCTCACACTCAGCCTCATCATAACCCGAATCCTAAACCCAACCCTAACACTAACCCTAAACCTCAACCAAACCCTGCCCCTAACCCTCCCCCTAACTCTAACTCTAACCCTAAACTTCACCCTCACCCTCACCCTAACCCTCACCCTAAACCTAAATCTAACCCTCACCCTCACCGTAACTCTAACCTTAACCCTAACAATAACACTAACCCTAACCATCACCCTAACCCTAACCGTAACCCTAAACCTCACCCTAACCCTAAACCAAACCCTCAACGTCAGCCTCACCCTAACCGTAAACTTAACCTTAACCATAACACTAACAATAACCCTAACCCTAAACCTAACCCTGAAACTAACCCTAACCCTAACCCTCACAGTCACCGTAACCTAACCCTAACCCTAACCCTAACCCTCACCCTCAGGTTAACGCTAAGCCTTAACCCTATCCCTAAACCTAACACAATCACTCACCCTAACATTAACCCTAATCCTAAACCTAACCCTAACCCTAACCCTCATCCTAACCCTCACCCTAACCCTAACCTTAACACTAACCCTAACCCTAACACTCAACCTAACCCTAACTCTAACCCTAAACCTCACCCTCACCTTCACCCTAACCCTAAACCTTACCCTAACCCTAACCTTTACCCTCACCCTCACTGTGACTCTAAACCTAAACCTAACAGTGACACTAACCCTAACACTAACCCTCACCCTCACCCTCACCGTAACCCTAACCCTAACCCAAACCCTCACCCTAACCCTAACCTTAACCCTAACCTAAACCTCAACCTAACCCTAACCCTAACCGTCACCCTGAGCCTCACCCTCACCATAAACTTAAACCTAACCATAACACTAACAATAATCCTAACCCTAACCCTAATCTAACCCTCACTCTCACCCTAACCCTAACCGTAACCCTCACCCTAACCCTAACCCTCACCCTCACCGTAACCCTCACACTAACACTCACCCTAACCCTAAACTTAACGCTAACACTAAACGTCACCCTAACGCTAACCCTAACCCTCACCCTCACCCTAGCCCTCACCTTAGCCCTAATCCTAAAACTAAACCTCACCCTAACCCTCACCCTAACCCTTAAACTCTAACAATCACCCTAATCCTAACCCTTAACCTCACCCTCACACTCGGCCTAAACCTAAGACTAAGGCTAACCCTAACCCTAACTTTCACACTCACCCTCACCCTCATCCTCACAGTAACTCTAACCTTAACCCTAACAATAACACTAACCCTAACCTTAACCCTAATCCTAACCCTCACCCTGACAATAAACCTCAACCTAAACCAAGCCCTCACCCTAACACTAACACTAACCCTAACCCTAAACCGCATCCTAACCCTAACCCTAAACCTCAAAATCACACTCACCCTCACAAAAACACTTATCCTAATCCCAGGCCTAACCCTAAAACTCACCCTAACCCTAGCCCTCACCCTAACCCTAAACCTAACACTAACCCTAACCCTAACCCTCACCCTAACCCTAATTCTAAACCTAACCCTCACCCTCAACTTAACCCTAATCCTAACCTTAACCCTAACCCTATAACTCACCCAAAATATAACCCCAAAACTTACCTTCACCCTAGCCCTCACCCAAACCCTAATCCTAACTCAAACCCTCATCCTAACCCTCACCCTAACCCTAAACATAACCATCACCCTAACCCTAACCCTCAGCCTCAACCTCACCCTCAGCCTAAATTTAACCCTAAACCTAAACCTAAACCTAACCCACACACTCACCCTCACCCTAACCCTAATCCTAATCCTAAACCTAAAAATAACCCTAACCCTAAACCTAACCCTTAAACTAAACATAAACCTCACCTAACCCAAACCCTAACTCTAACACTTACCCTCACCCTAACAGTAACCCTCACACTAACACTGAAGCTCACTGTAACCCTAAACCTCTCCCTAACCTTAACCCTAACCCTAACCTAAACATCACCCTCACCCTATCCCTCACCTTAACCCTAATTCTAACCCTAACCCTCAACCTAAATCTATCCCTCAACCTCACCCTAAACCTCACACTAACCCTAACCCTAATCCTCAATCTAACCCTCACCCTAACCGTAACCCGAACCCATAACCTAACGCTCACCCTAACCCTAACCCTCACCCTTATCTTAAACCTCACCCTCAGCCTAACCCTCACCTTTACCCTTACCATCAATCTCACCCTAACCCTCAACCTTAACCTAACCCTAACCAAAGCACTCACCCTAACCCTAACCCTAAACCTCACCCTCAGCCTCAGATTTACACTAATCCTATCACTATTCCTAACCCTAAACCTCACCCTCACCCTAGCCATGACCCTAATTCTTACCCTCACATTAATCCTAACCCTAACCTAAACCTAACTCTCACAATAAACCAAACCCTCACACAACCGTAACCCTACCCCTTACCCTAACCCTCACCTTAACCCTACCACTAACCCTCAACCTAATCCTCACCCAAAACCTCACTGTCACCCTAAATCTGACCTTAACCCTAATAACAACCCTAACCCTCACCCTCACCCTAACCCTCACCCTAACCCTCACCCTAAAACTCACCCTAATCATAACCCTAACCCTTAGCCTAACCCTCACCCTAAACCTCATCCTAACATTTACCCTCATCCTCACCCTAATCCTCACACTTAACTGAATCCCCACCGTAACTCTAACCCTAACCATCACCCTCACCGTCACCCTCACGCTAAGCCTAACCCTAACCCTCTCCCTAACCCTAATGTTAAGTCTAACACTCACACTAAAGCTCATGCTATCACTTATCCACACCACAAACCTAACCCTAACCTTAACCCTCACCCTCACCCTAAACCTCACCCTAACCCTAAACCCAATCCTAACCCTCACCCTCACCCTAACCCTAAAAATAACACTCACCTAACCCTAACCCTAACCTTCTACCTCACCAGAACCCTCACCCTAACCCTAACGCTCACCCACACCCTAAACCTCAAGCTCACCATTACCCTAACCCTCAACTAATCCTCACCCTAACCCTAACCATTACCTAAAGAAGAGCCGAACCCTCACTCTCACCTTAACCATATCCCTAACCCTAAACCTCACCCTCACCCACATCCTCTACCTCAGCCTATCCCTAACCCTATCCCTAATCCTAACCCTAACCCTCACCCTCACCCTAACCCTCACCATAACCCTTAGCCTCACCCTCACTCTCACCCTAACCTTAACCCTCACACTAATCCTAACCCTCACACTAAACCTAAACCTACCCCTCACCCTAAACCTCACCATAAACTTAACCCTAACCCTAACCCTCACCCTCACGCTAGCCCTCAACCTAATACTAATTCTAACCATAACCCTCACCCTAAACCTCATCCTCAACCTAAACCTCACACTAACCCTAACCCTAATCCCCAATCTAACCCTAACCCTTACCCTAACCCTAACCCTAACCCTAACCCTAACCATCACCCTCACCGTAACAGTAACCCTAACCCTAATAATAACCCAACCCTAACGCTAACACTAACGCTAAACATAAACCTCACCCTAATGCTAACCCTCACCCTAAAACTAACCCTAATACTAACAATAACCGTCACACTAACCCTAACCATCACCTTAACCCTAAACCTCAACATAACCCTAAACCTAACCCTCAAACTCACCATAGCCCTCACACTAACCCTAACCCTCATCCTCACCCTAAACCTCACACTAACCCTAACACTGATACTCAATTTAAACCTCACCCTCACCCTAACCCTAACCATAATCCTCACCCTAACTCGCAACCTAACCCTAACCCTCACCTTTACCCTTACTGTCACCCTCACCCTAACCCTCACGCTACCCCTAACAATCATTCTAAACCTCACCCTAAACATAACCCTAACCATCACACTAACCCTAACCCTCAACCTCACACTCAGCCTCATTCTAAACCTAAGCCTAATCCTAATCCTAATTCTAACCCTCATCCTCACCCTACCCCTCACCCTAACCCTAATCCTAACCCTAAATCTAAAAATAACACTAACCCTAACCCTAAGCCTCATTCTAACCCTAACCCTCACCTTAACCCTTACCCTCACCCTAACACATACCTTACCCTAACAATAACCCTAACCCTAACCCTAACCCTCATTCTAACCCTAACCCTCACCCTAACCCTTACCCTCACCCTAATACTTACCTTACCCTAACAATAACCCTAACCCAAACACTAACCCTCACACTAACCCTAACCATCACGCTACCCTAACCCTAACCCTAAACCTCATCCTAACCCTAACCCAACCCTCACCCTCACCCTCACCCTCACCATAACTCTGACCCTAACCTTAACAATAACACTAATCCTAACCCTAAATCTAACCCTAATCCTAATCCTAACCCTAATACCCACCTTCAGCCTCACCCTAACCACAAACTTAACCCTAACCATAACACTAACAATAACCCTAACCCTCATCCTAACCCTAACATTAACCCTCAACTTAACCTAACCCTAACCCTAATCCTAACGCTATACCTCATCCTAACCCTCACCCTAACCCTAACCCTAAACCTCAACCTAACCCTAACCCTCACCCCCACACTCAGCCTAAACCTAAACCTAACCCAAACACTAACCCTCACACTCACACTCAAGCTAACCCTAATCATAAATCTAACCCGCTCCCTAAACATAACCCTCACCCTAAACCTCACCCTAACACTAACCCTAACACCAATCCTAACACTAACCCTCACAATAACCCTAACTCTAACCCTAAACCTTACCCTCACCCTCACCTTAACCCTGACCGTCAACCTCAGCCTAAACCTAAGCCTGACCCTAACCCTAACCCTCACACTCACACTCACCCTCACCCTAACACTAATCCTAATCCCAGCCCTAACCCTAAACATCACCCTAACCCTAACCCTCACAATAATCCTAAACCTAACACTAACCCTAACCCTAACCCTCACCCTAACCGTAACTCTAAACCTAAACCTCACCCTCAACTTAACCCTAAGCCTAACCCTAACCCTAACCCTAAACCTCACCCTAAACATAACCCTAAACCTCACCTTCACCCTAGCCCTCACCCAAACCCTAATCCTAACTCTAACACTTATCCTAACCCTCACCCTAACCCTAACCCTAACGATCACCCTAACTCTAGCCCTCAGCCTCAACCTCACCCTCAGCCTAAACCTTAAGCCTAAACCTAAACCTAAACCTAACCCACACTCACCCTCACCCTATCCCTAATCCTAATCCTAATCCTAACCCTAACAATAACCCTAACTCTAAAGCTAACCCTCACCTTAAATATAACACTCACCCTAACCCAAACCCTCACCCTAACACTTCCCCTGACCCTAACACTAACCCTAACCATCACCCTAATGTTCACACTAACCTTAACCCTCACAGTAACCCTAAACCTCATCCGAACCTTAACCCTAACCCTAACTTAAACCTCACCCTCATCCTAGCCCTCACCCTAACCCTAATTCTAACCCTAACACTCACCCTCAACCTCACCCTAAACCTCACACTAACCCTAACCCTAATCCTCAATCTTACCCTAAACCTAACTGTAACCCGAAACCTTAACCTAACCCTCACCCTAACCCTAACCCTCACCCTTAACTTAACCCTCACCCTCAGCCTAACCCTCACCTTTACCCTTACCATCACTCTCACCCTAACCCTCAACCTTACCCTAACCCTCACCCAAGCCCTCACCCTAACCGTAACCCTAAACCTCACCCTCACCCTCAGATTTACACTAATCCTATCACTATTCCTAACCCTTAACGTCACCCTCACCCTAACAGTCAGCTAATTCTTACCCTCACACTAATCCTAACCCTAACACTAACTCTCACACTAAACCTAACCCTCACCCTAACCGTAACCCTAAACCTTACCCTAAACCTCATCTTAATCCTAAATCTAACCTTCACCCTAACCCTCACCCAAAACCTCACCGTCACCGTAAATCTGACCCTAACCCTAATAACAACCCTAACCCTCACCCGAACCCTAACCTTCACCCTCACCCTAACCCTCACCCTAATCATAACCCTAACCCTCAGCCTAACCCTCACCCTAACCCAAACCTTAACCCTAAGCCTCACCCTCACCCTAACCCTCATCCTAACACTTAACCTCATCCTCACCCTAAACCTCACACTTAACCGAATCCTCACCGTAACTCTAAATCTAACCGTCACCCTCACCGTCACCCTCACGCTAAGCCTAACCCTAACCCTCACCCTAACCCTAAAACTCACCCTAATCCTCACCATAACTCTAATGCTAAGTCTAACACTCACCCTAACCCCCATGCTATCACTTATCCACAGAACAAACCTAACCCAACCTTAACCCTCACCCTCACCCTAACCCTAATCCTAACCCAAACTCTCATCCTAACCCTCACCCTAATCCTAATGTTAAACATCACCCTAAGCCTAATCCTCACACCCACCCTCACCCTCAGACTAACCCTAAGCCTAAGCCTAATCCTAACCCTAACTCTCACACTCACCCTCACCCTAAACATAATCCTAACCCAAAACCTAACCCTAACCCTAAACCTCAACCTTACCCTCACCCTAAACCTAACGTTAACCCTAACACTAACCCTAACCCTAACACTCAGCCTTACCCTCCCCCTCAACTTAACTCTAACCCTAAACCTCTCCCTCACCCTATCCCTAATCCTAACCCTAACTCTAAACCTCACCCTACCCTAACCCTAACCCTCCCCCTCACCCTCACCCAAAAAGTAAATCTAACCCTAACCCTAACATTAACACTAATCCTAACCCTAAAACTCACCCTAACCCTAAGCCTAACCCTAATGCTAACACTCACCCTCACCCTAATCCTAATCCTAACCCTAACACTCAAACTAACCCTAACCCTCACCCTCACTGTAACCCTAACCCTCATCCAAAAGCTCACCCTAACCCTAACCCTAACCCTAAAACTCACCCTAACACTTACCCTAACCCTCACCTTCACCCTAGCCCTCACCCTAACCCTAAGCATAACCCTAATCCTCATCCTAACCCTCACCCTAACCCTAACTCTAACGTAAAACTCACCCTAAACCTAACCCTAACTAAAACCCTAACCCTAACCCTAAACCTCACCCAAACCCTAACCCTCACCCTCACCCTCACTGTTACCCTAACCCTAAACCTAACAATAACCCTAAAACTAACCCTAACTCTCACCCTAAACATAACACTCACCCTAACCCTAACCCTCACCCTAACACTTACCCTAAACCTTACCCTAACCCTAACTCTAACACTAACCCTCACAGTAACCCTAACTCTCACCCTAATCCTAAACCTCACCCTAACCCTAACCCTAACTCTAACCCTCAACCAAACCTTACCCCTCACTCTCACCCTAATTCTAACCATAACCCTCACCCTAACCCTAACCATCATCCTCACCATAAACATCACCCTAACCCTAACCCTAATCCTCAATCTAACCCTGACCCTCACCCTAACCCGCACCCTCACCCTAACCCTTATGCTAACCCTCACATTAATCCTTACCCTCACGCTTAACGGAACACTCACCCTTAGCCTAAACCTCACCTTTACTGTTACCGTCATGCTCACCCTAACCCTTACACTCATCCTAACACTCACCCTAACCCTAACCCGATCCATCACCCTAACCCTATCACTCACACTCACCCTCACCCTCAGGCTAAACCTATGCCTAAGCTGAACCCTAACCCTAACCCTCACCCTCACCCAAACTCTCACCCTAAAACTTATCCTGACTCCAACCCCCATCCTAACCCTCACCCTAACCCTAACCTTAACCATCACCCAAAACCTATTCCTCACCCCTACCCTCATCCTCACCCTAACCCTAATCCTAATCCTAACCCTAACAATAACCCTAACACTAAACAATAAACCTAACCCTCAACCGAAACATAACCCTCACCCTAAACCAAAACCTCACCCTAACACTTACCCTCAACCTAACACTAACCCTAACTCTAACCCTAACCCTCACACTAACCCTAACCCTCACAGTAACCCTAAAACTCACCCTAACCTTAACCCTAACCCTAACCTAAACCTCTCCCTCATCTTAGTCCTCACCCTCACCCTATTTCTAACCCTAACCCTAAACCTAACGGTAACCCTCAATCTCACCCTAAACCTCACACTAACCCTAACCCTAATCCTCAATCTAACCCTCACCCTAACCGTAACCCGAACCCTTATCCTAACCCTCACCCTAACCCTTACCCTCACCCTTATCTTAACCCTCACCCTCAGCCTAAGCCTCACCTTTACCCTTACCATCACTCTCACCCTAACCCTCAACCTTACCCTAACCCTCACCCAAGCCCTCACCCTAACCCTAACCCTAAACATCACCCTCACCCTCAGATTTACACTAATAATATCACTATTACTAACCCTAAACCTCACCGTGAGGGTGAGCCTATCCATGACCCTAATTCTTACCCTCACACTAATCCTAACCCTAACCCTAAACCTAACTCTCACAATAAACCTAACCCTCACCCTAACCGTAACCCTACCCCTTACCCTAAACCTCACCTTAACCCTAACTCTAACCCTCAACCTAACCCTCACCTAAAGCCTCACCGTCACCCTAAATCTGATCCTAACCCTTATAACAACCCTAATCCTAACCCTCACTCTAACACTCACCCTAAACATAACCCTAAACCTCAGCCTAACCCAAACCTTAACCCTAACCCTCACCCTCACCCTAACCCTCATCCTAACACTTAACCTCATCCTCACCCGAAACCTCATACTTAACCGAATCCTCACCGTAACTCTCACCCTAACCGTCACCCTCACGCTAAGCCTAACCCTAACCCTCACCCTAACCCTAAAACTCACCCTAATCCTCACCCTCACCCTCACCCTAACCCTAATGCTAAGTCTAACATTCACCCTAACCCTCATGCTATCACTTATCCACACCACAAACCTAACCCTAACCTTAACCCTCAACCTCACCCTAACCCTGACCCTAACCCTAAACCTAATCCTAACCCTCACCCTAATCCTAACCCTAACACTAACCCTCACCTAACCCTAAACCTAAACTTCTACCTCACCCTAACCCTCACCATCACCCAAACCACCCCAATCCTAACGCTCACCCACACCCTAAACCTCAAGCTGACCCTTACCATAAACCTCAACTAATCCTCACCCTAACCCTAAACATTACCTAACCTAGACCCTCACCCTCACCCTCACCTTCACCCTAACACTCATCCTCACCCTAAACCTCACCCTAACCATAATCCTAACCCTAAACCTCACCCTCACCCTCACCCTCAACCTCAATCTATCCCTAACCCTATTCCTAATCCTAACCCTAAACCTCACCATTACCCTAACCCTCACCATAACCCTTAACCTCACCCTCACTCTCACCCTAACCATAACCCTCACACTAAACCTAACACTCACCCTAAACCTAAACCTACCCCTCACCCTAATCCTCACCATAAACTTAACGCTAACCCTAACCCTCACCCTCACGCTAGCCCTCTCCCTAACCCTAATTCTAACCCTAACCCTCAACCTAACCCATATCCTCCCCCTAAACCTCACACTAACCCTAACCCTAATCCCCAATCTAACCCTAACCCTAACACTTACACTAACCCTCACCCTAACCCTAACCCTCACCTTTACCCTAACTCTCACCCTTAGCCTAACCCTCAACTTTACTCTTACCATCACGCTCATCGTAACCCTCACCCTAACCCGAACCCTCATCCTAACCCTCACCCTAACCCTAAACCTATCCATCACCATGACCCTAACCCTCACCCTCACCATAATCCTCAGACTAAACCTATGCCTAAGCCTAACCCTATCCTCAACCCTCCCCTCACCATAGCCCTCACCCTAAACCTAATCCTAACCCTAACCCTCATCCTAACCCTCACCCTAACCCTAAGGTTAACCATCAACCTAAGTGTAATCCTCACACCCACCCTCACCTCAGCCAAAGCCTAAGCCTAAGCCTAATCCTAACCCTAACCCTAACACTAACCCTAACCCTAACCCTCACCCTAAACCTCCCCCTCAACCTAAGTCTAACCCTAAACCTCAACCTCACCCTATCCCTAATCCTAACCCTAACCCTAAACCTCATCCTAACACTACCACTAACCCTCAACCTCACTCTCACCCAAATCGTAAGTCTAAACCTAACCCTAACATTACCACTAATCCTAACCCTAAAACTAACCCTTACCCTAACCCAAACCTTCACTCTCAGCCTCACCCTCACTGCAAATGTAACCCTAACCATTACATTTACAATAACCCTAACCCTAATCCTAACCATCACCCTCACGCTAACCATAATCCTAACCCTAACTCTCGCCCTAACCTTAACCCTCACTCTCACTGAAACCCTAACCCTCACCCTAACCTAACCTTAACCCTCACCCTAACCCTTTACCTCACCCTAATCCTAACACTAAGCCTGACCTAAACCTACCCCTAAACCTCCCCCTCACCCTAACCCTAACACAAACCCTAACCCTCAAACTAACACTCAACCTAACCCTAAACCTAACCCTAACCCTAAACCTCACATTAACCCTAACCCTCACCCTAACCCAAACCCTACCCCTCACTCTAAACCTCAAGCTAAGTCTAACCCTCACCCTCACCAGAACCCTAAACCTAACCCTAACCCTAAACCTCACCTTAAGGCTAATTCTAACCCTAACCCTAACCCTAACCGGCAACCTAACACTAATCCTCACCTTCACCCTCACCCTCAGCCTAACGCTAAGCCTAACCCTAACCCTAACCCTAACTCTCACATTCACCCTCACCATAACCATAAACCTAAAACTAACCCAAGCCCTAACCCTTACCCTCAACCTAACCCTCACCCTAACCCTAACACTAACACTAACACTAACCCTAAAACTAACAATCACCCTAAACCTCAACCTAACCCTAACAAGCACCCTCACCCTAACCCTCACCATAACCCTTAGCCTCACCCTCACTCTCACCCTAACCGTAACCCTCACACTAATCCTAACCCTCACCCTAAACCTAAACCTACCCCTCACCCTAAACCTCACCATAAACTTAACCCTAACCCTAACCCTCACCCTCACGCTAGCCCTCAACCTAATCCTAATTCTAACCCTAACCCTCACCCTAAACCTCATCCTCACCCTAAACCTCACACTAACCCTAACGCTAATCCCCAATCTAACCCTAACCCTAACCCTTACCCTAACCCTAACCCTGACCCTCACCCTCACCCTCACCCAAATCGTAAGTCTAACCCTAACCCTAACATTACCTCTAATCCTAACCCTAAAACTAACCCTTACCCTAACCCTAAACTTCACTCTCAGCCTCACCCTCACTGGAAACGTAACCCTAACCATAACATTTACAATACCCTAACCCTAATCCTAACCATCACCCTCACCCTAACCATAACCCTAACCCTAACCCTCGCCCTAGCCTTAACCTCACTCTCACTGAAACCCTAACCTTCATCTTAACCCTCACCCTAACCTAAACTTAACCCTCACCCTAACCCTTAACCTCACCCTAATCCTAACACTAAGCCTAACCTAAACCTCCCTCTCCCCCTAAATCTAACACAAACCCTAACGCAAACCCTAACCCTCAAATTAACCCTCAACCTAACCCTAACCCTAAACCCAACCCTAAACCTCCCATTAACCCTAACACTCACCCTAACCCTAACCCTACCCCTCACCCTAACCCTCAAGCTACCTCTAACCCTCACCCTCACCAGAAACCTAAACCTAACCCTAACCCTAAACCTCACCTTAAGGCTAATTCTAACCCTAACCCTAAGCCTAACCAGCACACTAACCCTAATCCTCACCTTCACCCTCACCCTCAGCCTAACCCTAAGCCTAAACCTAACGCTAACCCTAACCCTCACACTCACCCTCACACTAACCATAATCCTAAACCTAATCCTATCCCTAATCCTTACCCTCAACCTAACCCTCACCCTAAACCTAACCCTAACACTAACCCTAACCCTAACCCTCACCCTAAACATCACCCTAACCCTAACACTAATCCTAAACCTGACCTTCACCCTAACCCGAACTCTAACCCTAATCCTACCCCTAAACCTCATCCTAACCTTCACCCTAACCCTCACCCTCACCCTAACCCTAACCCTAACCCTAACCGTCAAGCTGGGCCTAGGCCTAAGCCTAAGTCTAGTCCTAACCCTAACCCTCACACTAACCCTAACCCTAACACTAACCATAACTCTAACCCTAAACCTCACTCTCACACTAACCCTAACTCTAACCCTAACCCTAACCCTAAACCTCATCTTAACACTAAACCTAACCCTCACCTTCACCCTCACATTAAACATAACCTTAAACTTAACCCTAACAATAACTCTAACCCTAACCCTAACCCTCACCCTTACTATAAGCCTCACCCTAACATTTACCCTTAACCTAACACCCTAATCCTAACACTAACCCTCACACTAACCCTAACCATCACCCTAACCCTAAGCCTAACCCACACCGTAACCATAAACCTCACCCTCAACATCACCCTCAGGCTAACCCTAAGCCTAACCCTAAACCTAACCCTAACAATAACTCTAATCTTAATCCTAACACTCACCCTAACCATAACCCTCACCCCAACCTAAACCCTTACCCTAACACTTACCCTCCCACTAACACTAACCCAACCCTAACAATAACCCTCAAACTAACCCTAACCTAACCCTAAACCTCAACCTTACCCTCAACCTCACCCTAACACTAACACTAACCCTAACCCTAACCCTCACCCTAACCCTCCCCCTAACCCTGACCCGCACCCTCAGCCTAACCAGAAGCCTAAGCCTAACCCTCAAACTAACCCTCACACTCACCCTCAACCTAAACCTAATCCTAAACCTAACCCTATCCCTAAACCTCAACCTAACCCTCACAATCACACTAACCCTAACACTAACCCTAACCCTAAACCTCAACCTAACAGTCCCCCTAACCATAACTCTAACCCTAATCCTAAGCCTAAACCTAACCCTAACCGTCACCGTTACCCTAACCCTGACCCTCAACCTAAACCTAAACCTAAACCTAACCCTAAACCAAACCCTAATCCTCAGCCTCACCCTCACCCTAATCCAAACCCTAACCTTAACCCTCACCCTAACCCTAAGCTTAATCCTAAACCTAACCCTAACCCTCACATTCAACCTCAACCTAATCTTAATCCTAAATCTAACCCTATCCCTAACCCTAACCCTCAACCTAACCCTCAACCTAGCCATAACCCTAACCCTAATCCTAACCCTAAACCTCATCTTAACCCTCACCCTCAACCTCATGCTCGGCCTAAGCCTAAGCCTAAGCCTAAGCCTAACCCTAACGCTCACCCTAACCCTAAAATTAACACTAACACTCACTCTAAACCTAAACCTCACTCTCACCCTAACCCTAATTCTAACCCTAACCCTAACCCTAAACCTCATCCTAACCGTAAACTTAAACCTCACTCTAAACCTCACTGTAACCGTAACCTTAACCCTAACCCTAACAATAACCCTAACCCTAACCCTAACCCTCACCCTAACTATAACCCTCACCTTAAACCAAGCCCTCACCCTAAAACTTACCCTAACCCTAACACTAACTCTAACCCTAACACTAACACTCACACTAACCCTAACAGTAACCCTAAACCTTAACCTCAACCTAACCCTCACCCTAACCCTAACCCTAACACTGACCCTAACCCTAGCCCTACCCCTAACCCTCTCCCTAACCCTAATTTAACCCTAAACCTCACCCTCAACCTCACCCTCACCCTCACCCTAGCCCTCACCCTAACCCTAATTCTAACCCTCACCCTCACCCTAACCCAGACTCTCATCCTCACCCTAACCCAAAACACTAACCCTAACACTAATTCTCAATCTAACCCTCACCCTAAGCCTAACTCTTACCTAACCCTAAACCTAACCCTAACCCTCAGCCTTATCTTAACCCTAACCCTCAGTGTAAACTTCATTTTTACCCTTACCATCATCCTCACCCTTACCCTCACCCTAACCCTAAAACTCATCCTAAACCTCACGCTATCCGTAAACTTAACCATCACCCTAACCCTAACCCTCACACAAAACCTCATGCTCAGCCTAACCCTAAGCATATGCCTAAACCTTAACCTAACCCTCATCCTCACCCTAGCCCTCAACCTAACCCTAATCCTAACCATCACCATAACCCTAATACTGACCCCCAACCTCAGCCTAACCCTAAGCCTAAGCCTAACCCTAACCCTAACTCTCACAGTCACCCTCACCCTAAACCTAACCCTAACCCTAACCCTAAACCTCAACATAACCTTCACCCTAACCTTAACCCTAACACTAACACTACCCCTAACCCTCGATCTAACCTTCCCCCTAACCCTACATCTAAACTTAAACCTCACCCTCACCCTAACACTAATCCTAACCCTAACCCTAAACCTCACCCTAAATCTAACTCTCACCCCCACCCTCACCCTCACTCTCACAGTAAATCTAACCCTAACCCTAACAATAACACTAATCTTAACCCTAAACCTAACTCTAACCCTAACAGTAATCCGAAGCTCACCATTACCCTAACGCTAATTCTAACCCTAAGCCCCACCGTAACACTAACCCCCATGTCACCATAACCCTAACTCACGCTTTCCCTAACCCTAACCCTAAACCTCACACTAACAGTAACTCTAATACTCACCTTCACCCTAGTTCTCACCCTAACTCTAATCCTAACCCTAATCCTCATTCTAACCCTCACCCTAACCCTAACAGTAACCCTCACCATAACCCTAAACCTAACCCTCAACCTAACCTTAACACTCACCCTAACCCTAACTCTCACCCTCAGCCTAAACCTAAGCCTAATCCTAAATGTAACCCTAACACACACACTCACCCTCACCCTAACCCTAATCCTAAACCTAACCCTAACCCTAAACCTCCCCCTACCTCTCACCCTAAACCTAACTCTAACCCAAACCCAAAAACTCACCCTAACCCTAACCATAAACCTCACACTAACCCAAACCCTCACCCTAACACTTACCATGACCCTAACACTAACCCTCACACTAACTCTAAACCTAACCCTCACCCGCAACCTCACCCTCATTGGAACTCTAACACTATCTCTAACAATAACACTAATCCTAACCCTAACCGTCACCCTAACCCTAATCCTCAACCCCACCCTCACCCTCATCCTAACCCTAAGCCTAAGCCTAACCCTCACCCTATCCCTTACACTCAGCCTCACCCTAACCTAATCCTAACCCTAAACCTATCTCTAAACCTCATCCTAACCCTCACGCTCACCCGAACCCTAACACTCACCCTAACCCTCCCGCAACCCTAACTCTAACCCTAAAACTCACCCTCACCCTAACCCTAAACCTAACCCTAAACCTCACCCTAAACCTCACCCTAACCCTAAACCCTCACCCTCACCCTCAACCTCACAGTAACTCTAACCCTAACAATAACACTAAAACTAACCCTAACCCTAACCATAACCATAACCCTCAACCTAAGCCTCACCCTCACCGCAAACTTAACCCTAACCATGACGCTAACAATAACCCTAAACCTAACCCTAACCCTAATCCTCACCCCCACACTCACCCTCAGCCTAACCCTAAGCCTAAGCCTAACCCTAACCCTAACCCTCACCATAACCCTAACCCTAACCCTAAACCTAATCCTAAATCTAACCCTAAACCAAACCCTAATCCTCAGCCTCACCCTCACCATAACACAAACCCTAGTCTTAACCCTCATCCTAACCCTAAGCCTAATCCTAACTCTAACCCTAAACCTCACACTCAACCTCACCCTAAACTTAATACTAAACCTAACTCTCACCCTAACCCTAACCCTCAACCTAACCCTCAACCTAGCCCTAACCCTAAACCTAATCCTTATCCTAAACCTCATCCTAACCCTCACCCTCAACCTCATGCTCGGCCTAAGCCTAAGCCTAAGCGTAAACCTAACCCTAACCCTCACTCTAAGCCTAAAACTAACACAAAGCCTAACTCTAAACTTAAACCTCACTCTCACCCTAACCCTAATTCTAACCCTAACATAACCCTAAACCTCATCCTTACCCTAACCCTAACCCTCACTCTCTCCCTCACTGTAACCGTAACTCTAACCCTAACCCTAACAATAACCCTAAACCTAACCCTAACCCTCACCCTAACCATGACCTCACCCTATCCCAAACCCTCAACCTAACACTTACGCTAACCATAACACTAACCCTAACCCTAACACTAACCCTCACACTAACACTATCCTTAACCCTAACCCTTAACCTCAACCTAACCCTCACCCTTACCCTAAGCCTAATACTTACCCTAACCATAACCCTCACCCTAACCTTTCCCCTAACCCTACATCTAACACTAAATCTCAACCTCACCCTAACCCTAACCCTAACCTAATCCTAAACCTCACCGTAAACCTCACCCTAACACTAATCCTCACCCTTACCCTCAACGTCACCGTAACTTTAACCCTAACCCTAACAATAACATTAACCCTAACCCGAACAATAACCCTCACCCGCAGCCTCACCCTCACCGAAAACTTAACCCTAACCATAACACAAAAATTAACCTAAATCAAACCCTAACCCTAACCATAATCCTCACACTCAGCCTAACCCTAAGCCTAACCCTATCCCTAATCATAACCCTCAACATAACCCTAACCCTAACCCCAACCCTGTCTAAACCTAACCCTAACCCTAAACCTAACCCTAATCCTAAACCTAACCCTAATCCTCAGCCTCACCCTCACCCTAACCCAAACCCTAACACTAATCCTCACCCTAACCCTAAGCCTAATCCTAAACCTAGCCCTAACTCTCACACTCACCCTCACCCTAAACCTAATCCTAAACCTAACCCTATCCCTAACACTAAACCTCACCCTAACACTCACCATAGCCCTCAGCCTAACCCTAAACCTAAACCTCATCCTCACCCTAACCCTAATCCTCATCCTCACCCTAAAAATCACACTAACCCTAAACCGAATCCTCAATCTAACCCTCACCCAAACACTAACACTAACCCTTAACCTAACACGAAAAATAACCCTAAAACTCACCCTTATCTTAACACTTACCCTCAGCCAAAACCTCTCCTTTACCCTTACCATCATAATCACCCTAACCCACACCCTAACCCTAAACCTCATACTAAGCCTCACCCTAACCGAAACCCTCACCCTAGCCCTCACCCTAAACCTAATCCTAACCCTAACCCTCATTCTAACCCTCACCCCAACCCTAACCCTAACCATCACCCTAACCCTAATCCTCACCCCCACCCTCACCCTCAGCCTAACCATAAGTCTAAGCCTAACCCTAACCCTAAACCTCACACTCACACTCACCCAACCCAAATCATAACACTAACCCTAACCCTAACCCAAAACCTCAACGTAACCATCAACCTAACCTTAACCCTAACACTAAACCTAACCCTAACCTCGAACTAACACTCCCCCTAACCCTAAATCTAACACTATACCTCACCCTCACCCTAAACCTAATCCTAACCCTAACCATAAACCTCAACCTAACCCTAACCCTAAGATTCACCCTCAACCTCACCCTTAACATAAATCTAACCCTAACCCTAACAATAACACTAATCCTAACCCTAAACCTAAGCCTAACCCTAATCCTAACACTCACCCTCACCCTAACCCTAATCCTAACCCTAACTCTCAACCTAACCCTAACGCTCACACTCACAGTAATCCTAACCCTCGTTCAAACCCTCACCCTCACCCTAACCCAAACCCTAAACCTCACCATAACACTAACCCTAACCCTCAACCTCACCCTAGACCTCACCTTCACTCTAATCCTACCCCTAAACCTCATCCTATCCCTAACCCTAACCATCACACTATCTCTAACCCTAACCCTCAACCTAACCCTAACCCTCACCCTAACCCTAAACTTAACCCGAACCCAAACTCTCACCCAAAACCTAACCCTAACCCTCACCCTAACCGTAACCCTCAGCCTCACCATCACCGTCAGCCTAATGTTCACCCTAACCCTAACCCTAACACTCACCCTAAACCTAACCCTCTCCCTCAGCCTAACCCCAAGCCGAAGCCTAACCCTAAGCCTAACCCTCACACTCACCCTAACCCTCACACTGACCTTAACCCTCACCCAAACCCTAAATCTAACACTAACCCTAACCCTAACCCTCACCTTCAGCCTCACCCGAGACCTAACTCTAATCCTAAAACTAACTCTCATCCTAACCCTAACCCTAACCCTAACCAGAAACCTCACTCTAACCCTAAATCTCACCTTCACCCTAATCCTAACCCTAACCCTCATCCTAACCCTCATCCTAACACTAACCCTAATCCTCACCCTCACCCCCAACATCACCCTCAGCCTAACCCTAACCCTAACCCTAACCCTCACCATAACTCTTAGCCTAAACCTAAACCTAACCCTAAATCTAACCCTAAACCAAACCCTAATCCTCAGCCTCACCCTCACCATAACACAAACCCTAAACTTAACCCTCACCCTAACCCTAAGCCTAATCCTAACACTTACCCTAACCCTTACACTAAACCTCACCCTAAACTTAATCCTAAACCTGAATTGATCCCTAACCCTAACCCTCAATTTAACCCTCACCCTATCCCTATCCCTATCCCTAATCCTAACCCTAAACCTCATCCTAACCCTCACCCTCAACCTCATGCTCAGCCTAAGCCTAAGCCAAAGCCTAAGCCTTACCCTAACCCTCACCCTAAACCTAAAACTAACACTAAGCCTAACTGTAAACATAAACCTCAGTCTAACCCTAACCCTAATTCTAACAATAACATAACACTAAACCTCATCCTAACCCTAACCCTAACCCTCACTCTCACCCTCACTGTAACCGTAACGCCAACCTTAAACCTAACAATAACCCTAACCCTACCCCTAACCCTCACCCTAACCATAACACTCACCCTAACCCAAACGCTCAACCTAACACTTACACTAACCCTAACACTAACCCTAACCCTAACACTATCCCTTACATTATCCCTGACCCTTAACCTCAACCTAACCCTCACCCTCACCCTAAGCCTAACATTAACCCTAATCCTAACCCTCCCCCTAACCCTATATCAAACCCTAAACCTCACCCTCACCCTAACCCTAACCCTAAACCTCACTCTAAACCTCACCCTAACTCTGACCTCACCCTCATCCTCAACCTCACCGTAACTCTAACCCTAACCCTAACCCTAACAATAACATTAACCCAAACACTAACCCTAACCATAACCCTCACCCTCAGCCTACCCTTACTGCAAAATTAACCCTAACCATAACATTAACAATAACCTAAACCAAACCCTAACCTTAACCCTAATCCTCACCCCCACCCTCACCGTCAGCCTAACCCTACGCCTAAACCTATCCCTAACCCAAACCCTCACCATAACCCTAACCCAAAACCTACCCTCAGTCCTCAGCCTAACCCTAAGCCTAATCCTAACCCTAACCCTAAGCCTAATCCTAACCGTAACCCTAAACCTAATCCTAAACCTAACCTTATCCCTAACACTAAACCTCAGACTATCACTCACCCTAGCTCTCAACCTAACCCCAAACCTAAACCTCATCCTTACCCTAGCCCTCAACCTAACCCTAATTCTATCCCTCACCCTCACCCTAACCCTAACCCTCATCCTCACCCTAAACCTCACACTAACCCTAAACGGAATCCTCAATCTAACCCTCACCGTAACCCTAACACTAACCCTTACTCTAACCCTAAACCTAAACCTAACCCTCACCCTTATCTTAACACTCACCCTCAGCCAAAACCTCTCCTTTACCCTTACCATCATAATCACCCTAACCCAAACCCTAACCCTAAACCTCATACAAACCCTCACCCTAACTGTAAACCTAACCATCACCCTAACCGAAACCCTCAACCTCAACCTCAAGCTCAGCCTAACCCTAAGCCTAAGCCTTACCCTAATCCTCACCCTCACCCGAGCCCTCACCCTAACCTTAATCCTAACCCTAACCCTCATTTTAACCCTCAACCTAACACTAACCCAAAGCATCACCGTAACGCTAATCCTCACCCCCGCCCTCACCCTCAGCCTAACCCTAAGCCTAAGCCTAACCCTAACCCTAACCCTACCCAAAACCTCAACATAACCATCAACCTACCCTTAACCCTAACACTAACCCTAACCCAAAACCTCGAACTAACATCACTCTCACCAGAGCCCGAGCCCTAACCTTAATCGAAACCCTAACCCTCATTCTAACCCTCAACCTAATGATAACACTAACCATCACTGTAACCCTAATCCTGACCCCCACCCTCACCCTAACCCTAATCCTAACCCTAAACCTAACCCTAACCCTAAACCTCAACCCTACCCTCACCCTAAACCTAACGCTAACCCTAACACTAACCCTAAACCTAACACTCACCCTTACCCTCCCCCTCAACCTAACTCTAGTCCTAAACCTCTCCCTCACCCTATCCCTAATCCTAACCCTAACTCTAAACTTCACCCTAACCCTAACCCTAACCCTCACCCTCACCCTCACCCAAACCATAAATCTAACCCTAACCCTAATATTAACACTAATCCTAACCCTAAAACTAACCCTTACCCTAACCCTAACCTTCACCCTCAGCTTCACCCTCACTGCAAATGTAACCCTAAACGTAACATTTACAATAACCCTAACCCTAATCCTAACCATCACCTTCACCCTAACCTTAATCCTAACCCTAACCCTCCCCCTAACTTTAACCCTCACCCACACTGAAACCCTAAACCTCATCTTAACCCTCACCCTCAAACTCACCCTCACCCTCACCGTAACTCTAACCCTAACCCAAACAATAACACTAATCCTAACCCTAAACCTAAACCTAACCCTAAGCCTAACCCTAATGCTAACACTCTCCCTCACCCTAATCCTAATCCTAACCCTAACACTCAAACTAACCCTAACCCTCACCCTCACTGAAACCCTAACCCTCGTCCAAAAGCTCACCCTAACCCTAACCCTAAAACTCACCCTAACACAAACCTCACCGTCACCCTAGCCCTCACCCTAACCCTAATCATAACCCTAATCCTCACCCTAACCCTCACCCTAACCATAACTCTAACCCTAAAATTCACCCTCACCCTAACCCTAACTAAAACACTAACCCTAACCCTAAACCTCACCCTAACCCTAACCCTCACCCTCACGCTCACTGTAACACTAAACCTAAACCTAACAATAACCCTAAACCTAACCCTAACCCTCACACTAAACATAACACTCACCCTAACCCTAACTCTCAACCTAACACTTACCCTAACCCTTACCCTAACCTTAACTCAAACACTAACCCTCACAGTAACCCTAACTCTCACCCTAACCCAAAACCTCACACTCACCCTAACCCTTACCCTAACCCTCACCCTAGCACTCACTCTAATCCTAATTCTAACCATAACCCTCACCCTAACCCTCAACTTCATCCTCAGCCTAAACCTCACACTAACCCTAACCCTAATCCTCAATCTAACACTCACCCTCACCCTAACCCTCACCCTAAACCTGATGCTAACCCTCACCCTAATCCTAACACTCACCCTTAGGGGAACACTCACCCTCCGCCTAAACCTCACCTTTAATGTTACTGTCATGCTCACCCTAACCCTCACCCTAACCCTAACACTCATCCTAACACTTGCCCTAAACCTAACACTATCCATCAGCCTAACCCTATCACTCACCCTCACCCTCACCCTCACCCTAGCCCTCACCCTAAAACTTATCCTAACCCTAACCCTCATCCTAACCCTCACCCTAAACCTAACCCTAACCATCACCCAAAACCTATTCCTCACCCCTACACCCTCATCCTCAGCCTAACCCTAAGCCTAAGCCTAAGCCTAAGCCTAATCCTCACCCTCGCCCTAGCCTTCACGCTAAACCTAATCCTAACCCTAACCCTCATCCTAACCCTCACCCTAACCCTAACCCTAACAATCACCCAAACCCTATTCCTCACCCCCACCCTCACCCTCAGCCTAACCCTAAGACTAAGACTAACCCTAACCCTAACCCTCACCCTCACCCTAGCCCACACCCTAACACTAGTCCTAAACCTAACCTGAACCCTAATCCTCACCTTAAACCTAACCCTAACCTTAACCCTCACCATAGCCATCACCGTAACCTTAATCCTAACACTATACCTCATCCTAACCCTCACCCTATCCCTAACCCTAACCCTAACCCTAACCCTAACCCTCACCCTCACCCTCAGCCTAACCCTAAACCTACCCTAACACTAATCCTCACACTCACGCTAAACCTAATCCTAAATCTAACCCGATCCCTAAACATAATGCTCACCCTAACCTTCACCCTAAACCTAACCCTACCACAAATCCTAACACTAACCCTCATACTAACCCTAACTCTAATCCTAAACCTCACCCTAACCCTAACCCGAACTCTCACACTCACACTCACCCACACTTTAACACTAATCCTACTCCCAGCCCTAACCCTAACCCTCACCCTAACCCTAACCCTCACCCTAACCCTAAACTGAACATTAACCCTAAACCTTACCCTCACCCTAACCCTAACTCTAAACCTAAACCTCACCCTCACCTTAACCCTAAACCTAATCCTAACCCTAACCCTAAAACTCACCCTAAACATAACCCTAAACCTCACCTTCACCCTAGCCCTCACCCAAACCCTAATCCTAACTCTAACCCTCATCCTAACCCTCACCCTAACCCTAACCCTAACCCTCACCCTAACCCTAACCCTCACCCTCACCCTCAGCCTAACCCTAACACTAATCCTCACACTCATACTCACACTAACCCTAATCCTAAATCTAACCTGATCCCTAACCATAACCCTCACCCTAACCCTCACCCTAACCCTAACCCTAACACCAATCCTAACACTAACCCTCACACTAACCCTAAATCTAACCCTAAACCTCACCCTCACCCTCACCTTAACCCTCACCCTCAACCTCAGCCTAAACCTAAGCCTAACCCTTAGCCTAACCCTAACCCTCACACTCACACTCACCTTCACCATAACACTAATCCTACTCCAAGCCCTAACCCTAACCCTCATCCTAACTCTAACCCTCACCCTAAACGTAAACCCAACATTAACCCTAAGCCTAACCCTCACCCTAACCCAATGTCTAAACCTAAGCCTCAGCCTCACCTTAACCCTAACCCTAACCCTAACCCTAACCCTAAACCTCACCCTAAACATAACCCTAAACCTCACCTTCACCGTAGCCCTCACCCAAACACTAATCCCAACTCTAACCCTCATCCTAACCCTCACCCTAACCCTAACCCTAACCATCAACCTAAACCTAACCCTCAGCCTCAACCTCACCCTCAGCCTAACCTTAAGCCTAAACCTAAACCTAACCCTAACCCACACACTCACCCTCACCCTAACCCTATTCCTAATCCTAACCCTAACAATAACCCTAACCCTAAACCAAACCCTCAACCTAAGCATAATCCTCACCCTAACCCAAACACTCACCCTAACACTTACCCTCACCCTAACACTAACCCTAACTCTAACACTAACCTGCACACTAACCCTAACCCTCACAGTAACCCTAAACCTTAACCTTAACCCTAACCTAAACCTCACCCTCATCCTAGCCCTCACCCTAATCCTAATTCTAACGCTAACCCTCACCCTAACTCTAACCCTCAACCTCACCCTAAACCTCACACTAACCCTAACCCTAATCATCAATCTTACCCTCACCATAACCGTAACCCGAACCCTTAACCTAACCCGAACCCTAACCCTAAACCTCACCCTTAACTTAACCCTCACCCTCAGGCTAACCCTCAACTTTACCATTACCATAACTCTCACCCTAACCCTCAACCTTACCCTAACCCTCACCCAAGCCCTCACCCTAACCCTAAACCTAAACCTCACCCTCACCCTCAGCTTTACACTAATCCTATCACTATTCCTAATGCTAAACCTCACCCTCACCCTAACAGTCACCTAATTCTTACCCTCACACTAATCCTAACTCTAACTCTAACCCAAACTCTCACAATAAACCTAACCCTCACTCTAACCGTAACCCTACCCCTTACCCTAACCCTCATCTTAACCATAACTCTAAGCCTCAACCTAACCCTCACCCAAAAACTCACCGTAACCCTAAATCTGACCCTAACACTAATAACAACCCTAACCCTCACCCTCACCCTAACCCTCACCCTAATCATAACCCTAACTCTCAGCCTAACCCTCACCCTAACCCTAAGCATAACCCTAACCCTAACCCTCACCCTAACCCTCACCCTAACCCAAACCTTAACCCTAACCCTCACCCTCACCCTAACCCTCATACTAACCCTTAACCTCATCCTCACCCTAAACCTCACACATAACCGAATCCTCACCATAACTCTAACCCTAACCGTCACCCTCACCGTCACCCTCACGCTAAGCCTAACCCTAACCCTCACCCTAACCCTAAAACTCACCCTAATCCTCACCATAACTCTAATGCTAAGTCTAACACTCACCCTAACCCTCATTCTATCACTTATCCATACCACAAACCTAACCCTAACCTTACTCCTCACCCTCACCCTTTACCTCACCCTAACCCTAAACCTAATCCTAACCCTCACCCTAACCCTAACCCTAACACTAACCCTCACCTAAACCTAACCCTAACCTTCTACCTCACCCTAAACATCACCATCACCCGAACCCTCACGCTAACCCTAACGCTCACACACACCCTAAACCTCAAGCTCACCCTTACCCTAACCCTCAACTAATCCTCACCCTAACCCTAACCATTACCTAACCAAGACCCTTACCCTCACCCTCACCTTCACCCTAACCCTCACTCTCACCCTGGACCTCACCCTAACCATAACCCTAACCCTAAACCTCACCCTCACCCTAACCCTTACCCTCACCCTCAAAATCACCCTAACCCTCACCCTCACCCTCACCCAAATCGTAAGTCTAACCCTAACCCTAACATTACCACTAATCCTAACCCTAAAACTAACCGTTACCCTAACCCTAACCTTCACTCTCAGCCTCACCCTGACTGGAAATATAACCCTAACCATAATATTTACAATAACCCTAACCCTAATCCTAACCATCACCCTCACCCTAACCATAATCTTAACCTTAACACTGGCCCTAACCCTCATCTTAACCCTCACCCTAACCTAAACATAACCCTCACCCTAACCCTTTACCTCACCCTAATCCTAACACTAAGCCTGACTTAAACCTCCCCCTAAACCTCCCCCTCACCCTTACCCTAACACAAACCCTAAACCTCAACCTAAC
Organism: Dipodomys merriami; assembly: GCF_024711535.1. NCBI lineage: Eukaryota > Metazoa > Chordata > Mammalia > Rodentia > Heteromyidae > Dipodomys > Dipodomys merriami. The sequence goes on from NW_027206559.1 coordinate 161,272, forward strand.
CCTCAACCTAACCCTCAACCTAACCCTAACCCTAACCATAACCCTAAAACTCACATTAACCCTAACCCTCACCCTAACTCTAACCCTACCCCTCAGCCTAACACTCAAGCTAACTCTAACCCTCACACTCACCAGAATCCTAAACCTAACCCTAACCATAAACCTCACCTTAAGGCTAATTCTAACCCTAAACCTAACCCTAACTGGCACCCTAACCCTAGTCCTCACCTTCACACTCACCCTCAGCCTAACCCTAAGCCTAAACCTAACCCTATCCCTAACCATCACACTCACCCTCACACTAACCTTAATCCTAAAAGAAACCCGAGCCCTAACCCTTACCATCAATCTAACCCTCACCCTAACCCTAACCCTGACACTAACCCTCACCCTAACCATCACCCTAACACTAACACTAACCCTAAACCTGACCTTCACCCTAACCCTAACTCTAACACTAACCCTAACCCAAAATCTCACCCTAACCCTAGCATTAAACCTCACCCTCACCCTCACGATCACCCTCACCGTAACTGTAACCCTAACCCTAACAATAACCCTAACCCTAATCCTAAGCCTCACCCTAATCATAACCCTCACCCTAAACCTAAACCTCGCCCTAACACTTACCCTCACCATAACACTAACGCTCACACTAATCCTAACCCTCAGCGAAACCCTAAACCTGACACTAAACCTAACACTAATCCTCAATCTAACCCTCACCCTCACCCAAAACCTAACCCTAACCCTTACCCTATCCCTCACCCTAACCCTAACCCTCTCCCTTACCGTAGCCCTCACCCTCAGCCTAACACTCACTTTAACATTACTAACACCCTCAACCTAACCCTCAGCCTAACCCTAAACTCGAACCCTAACTCTCACCCTAACCCTAACCATAAGCCTCACCCTAACCCTAACACTCACCCTCACCCTCACCCTGAGGCTAACCCTAAGCCTAACCCTAACTCTAACCCTCACACTCACCCTCTCCCTGACCCTAATCCTAATCCTAACCCCAACCCTAACACACAACCTCACCCTAAACCTCACCCTAACCCTAACGCTAACCCTAACACTAACAATCACCCTAACCCTCAACCTAACCCTATCTCTAACACTAAACCTCAAACTCACACTGACCCTAAACTTAACCCTAACCCTAAACCTCACCCTAAACCCAACCCTAAACTTCACCCTCACCCTAGCCCTCACCATAACCATAATCCTAAAACTAACCCTCTTCTTAACCCTCATCCTAACCCTAACCCTAACCCTCACCCTAACCCTAATCCTAACCATAACCCTAACCCTAAACCTCACCCTAACCCTAAACCTAAAACTAACCCTAACACTAACCCTCATCCTCACCCTCACTTGAATCCTAACTGTAACCATAAACATCACCCTCACCCTCACCCTAACTCTAACCCTAAACCTAAACCTAAACCTCACCCTAACCCTAACCCTGACCCTCACCCTCAACGTAACCCTAACTCAAAACTTAACAATCACCCTAAACCTAACCCTAACCCTCACCCTAACCATAAAACTCACCCTAACCCTAACTCTCACCCTAACACTTACACTCACCCTAACACTAATCCTAACTCTAACACTAACACTCAAGTAACCCTAACTCTCACCCGAAACCTAAACCTCACCTTAACCCTAACCCTAACCCTCAGCCTCACCCTAGCCCTCACCCTAACCCTAATTCTAACCCTAACCCTCACCCTAACCCAAACCCTCATCCTCACCCTAAACCTCACACAAACCCCAACCCTGATCCTCAATCTAACCCTCACCCTCACCCTAACCCTCATCCTAACCCTTACCCTAACCTCAACCTAATCCTAACCCTCACCCTTAGGGGAACACTCACCCTCAGCCTAACCCTCAACTTTATTATTACCGTCACACTCATGCTAACACTCACCCTAACCCTAACCCAGATCCTAACACTCACCCTAAACCTAACCCTATCCATCACACTAACCCAAACCCTCACCCTCACCCTCACCCTAAGCCTAACCCTAAGCCTAACCCTAACCCTAACCCTCACCCTCACCCTAGCTCTCACCCTAAACCTAATCCTAATGCTAAGACTCATCCTCACCCTCAACCTAACCCTAACACTATCCATCACCCAAAACCTATTCCTCACCACCATACTCACCCTCAGCCTAACCCCAAGACTAAGCCTAACCCTAACCATAACCCTCAACCTCAGGCTCGCCCTCACCGCAAACTAAACCCAAACCATAACACTAACAATAACCCTAATTTTAACCCTAACCCTAACCCTAATCCTCACCCCCACCCTCACCCTCAGCCTAACCCTAACCCTAACCCTAAACCTAAACCTAACACTAAAACTCACCCTAATCCTCAGCCTCAACCTCACCCTAAACCAAACCCTAACATTAATCCTCACCCGATCCCTAAGACTAACCCTAACCCTAATCCTAACTCTCACACTCAATCTCAACCTAAAATTAAACCTAATCCTAAACCTCACCCTAAACCTCACCCTAAACCTAACCCTCACCCTCAACCTCAACCTCACCACAAAATTTACCCTAACCATAAAACTACCAATAACCCTAACCCTAACCCTAACCCTAAACCTAATCCTCACCCCCACCCTCACCCTCAGCCTATTCATAAGCCTAATCCTAAGACTAACCCTAAGCCACACCATAACCCTAAAATTAACCCTCGCACTAACCATAACCCTAACACGAAACCTCAACTTAAGGCTAACTCTAAACCTAACCCTAACCCTAACCCGCACCCTAACCCTAACCCTCACACCTCACACTTACACTCTACCTCAGACTAACCCTAAGCCTAAATCTTATCCAAACCCTAACCCTCACACTCACCCTAACCCTAAACCTAATCCTAAACCTAACACTATCCCTAACCCTAACCCTCACCCTAACGCTTACCCTACCATTAACCCTAACACTAACCCTAAACCTAACCCTCACCCTAACCCTCACCCTAAACCTATCTCTAACCCTAAACCTCAAACTCACCCTGACCCTAACCCGAAACCTAACCCTCACCCTCACCCTAACCCTTACCCTATTCATAACCCTAATCCTCAGCCTAACCCTCACCCTAACCCTAAGCATAACCCTAACCTTAACCCTCACCCTAACTCTCACCCTAACCCAAACCTTAACCCTAACCCTCACCCTCACCCTAACCCTCATCCTAACACTTAACATCATCCTTACCCTAAACCTCACACTTAACCGAATCCTCACCGTAACTCTAACTCTAACCGTCACCCTCACGCTAAGCCTAACCATAACCCTCACCCTAACCCTAAAACTCACCCTAATCCTCACCCTCACCCTCACCCTAACCCTAATGCTAAGTCTAACATTCACCCTAACCCTCATGCTATCACTTATCCACACCACAAACCTAACCCTAACCTTAACCCTCACCCTCACCCTAAACCTCACCCTAACCGTAAACCTAATCCTAAACCTCAACATAATCCTAAGCCTAACCCTAACACTCACCTAGCCCTAACCCTAACCTTCTACCTCACCCTAACACTCACCATCACCCGAACCTTCACCCTAATCCTAACGCTCACCCACACCCTAAACCTCAAGCTCACCCTTACCATAACCCTCAACTAATCCTCACCCTAACCCTAACCATTACCTAACCAAGACCCTCACCCTCACCCTCACCTTCACCCTAACCCTCACCCTCAGCCTAGACCTCACCCTAACCATAACCCTAACCCTAAACCTGACCCTCACCCTCACCCTCAACCTCAGCCTATCCCTAAACCTATCCCTAATCCTAACCCTAACCCTCACCATTACCCTAACCCTCACCATAACCCTTACCCTCACCCTCACTCTCGCCCTAACCGAAACCCTCACCATAACCCTTACCCTCACCCTCACTCTCGCCCTAACCGAAACCCTCACACTAAACCTAAGCCTCCCCCTAAACCTAAACCTAACCCTCACCCTAAACCTCACCATAAACTTAACCCTAACCCTAACACTCACCCTAACGCTAGCCCTCAACCTAATCCTAACTCTAACCCTAACCCTCACCCTAACCCTCATCCTCACCCTAAACCTCACACTAACCTAACCCTAATCCCCAATCTAACCCTAACCCTAACCCTTACCCTATGCCTCACTCTAACCCTAACCCTAACCCTCACCCTCAACCTCACCCTCACCCAAATCGTAAGTCTAACCCTAACCCTAACATTACCACTAATCCTAACCCAAAAACTAACCCTTACCCTAACCCTAAACTTCACTCTCAGCCTCACCCTCACTGGAATTGTAACCCTAATCATAACATTTACAATAACCCTAACGCTAATACTAACCATCACCCTCACCCTAACCATAACCCTAACCCTAACCCTCGCCCTAACCTTAACACTCACTCTCACTGAAACCCTAACCCTCATCTTAACCCTCACCCTAACCTAACCTTAACCCTCACCCTAAACCTTAACCTCAACCTAATCCTAACACTAAGCCTAAACTAAACCTCCCCCTCACCCTAACCCTAACCGTCACCCTCAAGCTGGGCCTAAGCCTAAGCCTAAGCCTAAGCCTAGTCCTAACACTAACCCTCACCCAAACCCTAATGCTAACACTAACCCTAACTCGAACGCTAAACCTCACTCTCACCCTAACCCTAACTCTAACCCTAACCCTAAACCTAAACCTCATCCTAACACTAAACCTAACCCTCATCCTCACCCTCACTTTAACCATAACCTTAAACTTAATCCTAACAATAACTCTAACCCTAACCCTGACCCTCACCCTTACCATAAGCCTCAGCCTAACATTTACCCTCAACCTATCACTCACCCTAACCCTAACACTAACCCTCACACTAACCCTAAACATCACCCTAACCCTAAGCCTAACTCTCACCCTAACCATAAACCTCACCCTCAACATCAGCCTCAGGCTAACCCTCAGGCTAACCCTAAACCTAACCCTAACAATAACCCTAACCTTAACCCTAACCCGCACCCTCACCCTCACCGGAAATCTAACCCTAACCCTAACAATACCACTAACCCTAAACAAAACCATCACCCTAACCCTAATCCTCACCCCCACCCTCACCCTCACCCTAACCCTAATCCTAAACCTAACCCTATCCCTAAACTTCAACCTAACCCTCACAAATCACCCTAACCCTAACACTAACCCTAACCCTAAACCGCAACCTAACAGTCCCCCTAACCATACCTCTAACCCTAACCCTAAGCCTAAGCCTAACCCTAACCGTCACCGTAACCCTAACCCTAAACCTAAACCTAACCCTAAACCAAACCCTAATCCTCAGTCTCACCCTCACCCTAACCCAAACACTAACCTTAACCCTCACCCTAACCCTAAGCCTAATCCTAAACCTAACCCTAATCCTCACATTCAACCTCAACCTAACTTTAATCCTAAAACGAACCCTATCCCTAACTCTAACCTGAACCTAACCCTCATCCTAGCCCTAACACTAACCCTAATGCTAACCCTAAACCTCATCCTAACCCTCACCCTCAACCTCATGCTCAGCCTAAGCCTAAGCCTAAGCCTAAGCCTAACCCTAACCCTCACCCTAACCCTAAAACTAACACTAAACCTAACTCTAAACCTAAACCTCACTCTCAGCCTAACCCTTATTCTAACCCTGACCCTAACCATAAACCTTATCCTAACCGTAACCCTAAACTTCACTCTGACCCTCACTGTAACCGTAACCGTAACCCTAACTCTAACAATAACCCTAACCCTAACCCTAACCCTCACCCTAACAATAACACTCACCCTAAACCAAACCCACACCCAAACACTTACCCTCACCTAAACACTAACTCTAACCCTAACACTAACACTCACACTAACCCTAACCGTAACCCTAAACCTTAACCTCAACCTAACCCTCACCCTCACCCTAACCCTAACACTGACTCTAACCCTAAACCTCTCGCTAACCCTATATCTAACCCTAAACCTCACCCTCACCGTAACCCTCACCCTCACCCTAGTCTTCACCCTAACCCTAATTCTAACCCTCACCCTCACCCTAATCCATACGTTCATCCTCACCCTAAACCTCACACTAACCCTAACCCTAATCCTCTATCTAACCCTCACCCTAAGCCAAAACCTAACCCTTATCCTAAACCTAAACCTAACCCTAACTCTCAGACTTATTTTAACCCTAACCATCAGCGTAAACTTCACTTTTACCCTTACCATCATCCTCACCCTTACCCTCAACCTTACCCTAAACCTCACCCTAACCCTCACCCTAACCGTAAATTTAACCATCACCCTAACCCTAACCCTCACCCAAAACCTCACGCTCAGCCTAACCCTAAGCCTAAGCCTTACACTAACCCTCACCCTCATCCTAGCCCTCACACTAACCCTAATCCTAACCATCACCATAACCCTAATCTTCACCCCCACCCTCAACCTCAGCCTAACCCTAAGCCTAAGCCTAAACCTAACCCTAACCCTTAAACTAACACTCACCCTAACACTAACCCTAAACCTCAACCTAACCCTCACCCTAACCTTAACCCTAACACTAACCCTAACACTAACCCTCGATCTAATCTTCCCCCTAAACCTACATCTAACCTTAAACCTCACCCTCACCTTAACACTAATCCTAACCCTAACCCTAAACCTCACCCTAAACCTAACTCTCACCCTCACCCTCACCCTCACTATCACAGTAAATCTAACCTTAATCCTAACAATAACACTAATCGTAACCCTAAACCTAACCCTAACCATAACACTAATCCTAAACCTCAGCATCAACCTAACCCTAATTCTAACCCTAAGCCCCACCCTAACACTAACCCTCATGCCACCATAACCCTAACCCTCATCCTAACTCTCACCCTTTCCCTAACCCTAACCCTAAACCTCACACTAACACTAACCCCAATACTCACCCTCACCCTAGCCCTCACCCTAACTCTAATCCTAACCCTAATCCTCAACCTAACCTTCACCCTAACCCTAACCCTAACCCTCACCATAACCCTAAACCTAACCTTCAACCTAACCTTAACACTCACCCTAACCCTAACCCTAAACCTCACCCTAACCCTAACTCTCACCTTCATGCTCACACTCAGCCTAACCCTAAACCTAACCTTAACCCTAACCCTAACCCTCAGACTTACCCGAAAGCTTACCCTAATCCTAATGCTAACCCTAAGCCTAACCCTAAGCCTAAACCTCACCCTCACCCTAACCCTAAATCTAACTCTAACCCTAAACCTAATGCTCAAACTCAGCCTCACCGTAACACTAACTCTAACCCTAAACCTCAACCTCACCCTAACCCTAACCCTTACCTTAACCCTAAACGTCACACTAACCCTAAGCCTAAATCTCACACTCAAAATAGCCCTCACTCTAACCCTAATCCTAAAACTAACCCTCATCCTAACTCTCACCCTAAACCTAATGCTAATCCTCACCCTCACCCTAACCCAAACCTTCAAACTAATCCTAACCCTCTCCCTCACCATAACCTTTACCCTAACCCTCACCCTAAACCTAAACGTAACCCGAACCTTAATGCTCACCCCAACCCTAACCTTCATCCTCAACCTCACCCTGAGCCTAAACCTAAGCCTAATCCTAAACCTAACCCTAACACACACACTCACCCTCAACCTAACCCTAATCCTAACCCTAACCCTAACCCTAAACCTCCCCCTACCTCTCACCCTAAACCTAACTCTAACCCAAACCCTAAACCTGACCCTAACCCTAACCATAACCCTCACACTAACCCAAAACCTCACCCTAAAACTTACCATGACCCTAAAACTAATCCTAACCCAAGCACTAACACTCACACTAACCCTAAACCTAACCCTCACCTGCACCCTCACCCTCACCGGAACTCTAACCCTAACTCTAACAATAAGACTAATCCTAACCCTAACCATCACCCTAACCCTAATCCTCACCCCCACTTTTAGCCTCATCCTAACCCTAAGCCTAAGCCTAACCCTCACCCTAACCCTTACACTCACCCTCACCCTAACCCTAATCCTAACCCTAATCCTATCCCTAAACCTCATCCTAACCCTCACCCTCACCCTAACCTTAACACTAACCATAACGCTAAACCTCACCATAAGCATCCCCCTAACCCTAACTCTAACCCTAAACCTCACCCTCAGCCTAAACCTAACCCTAAACCTCACCCTAAACCTCACCCTAACTCTAAACTATCAACCTCACCCTCAACCTCACAGTAACTCTAACCCTAACCCTAACAATAACACTAACACTAACCCTAACCCTAACCATAACCATAACCCTCAACCTCAGCCTCACCCTCACTGCAAACTTAACTCTTACTATAACACTAACAATAACCCTAAACCTAACCCTAACTCTAACCCTAACCCTCACTCCCACCCTCACCCGCACCCTCACCCTCAGCCTAACCCTAACCCTAACACTAACCCTCACCATAACCCTAAACCTAACCCTAAACCTAACGCGAAATCTAACCCTAAACCAAACCCTAATCCTCAGACTCACCCTCATCATAACCCAAACCCTAATCTTAACCCTCACCCTAACACTAAGCCTAATCCTAACCCTAACCCTAACCCTCACACTCAACCTCACCCTAACCTTAATACTAAACCTAACTCTCACCCTAACCCTAACCCTCAACCTAACCCTCACCCTAGCCCTAACCCTAAACCTAATACTAACCCTAAACCTCATCCTAACCCTCACCCTCACCCTCATGCTCAGCATAAGCCTAAGCCTAAGCCTAAGCCTAAGCCTAACCCTAATTCTCACACTAACCGTAAAACTAACACTAAGCCTAAATCTAAACCTAAACCTAACTCTCACCCTAACCGTAATTCTAACCCTAACATAACCCTAAACCTCATCCTAACCCTAACCCTAACCCTCACTCTCTTCCTCACTGTAACCGTAACCCTAACCCTAACCCTAACAATAACCCTAACCCTAACCCTAACCCTCACACTAACCATAACCCTCACCCTAACCCAAACCCTCACCCTAACACTTACGCTAACCATAACACTAACCCTAACCCTAATACTAACCCTCACACTAACACTAACCCTAACCCTTACCTTTAAACTCAACCTAACCCTCACCCTTACCCTAAGCCTAACACTAACCCTAACCATAACCCTCACCCTAACTTTACCCCTAACTCTATATCTAACACTAAATCTCACAGTCACCATAATGCTAACCCTAAACCTAACCTAAAACTCACCCTGATCCAAACCCTAACAATAATCCTCACCCTAACCCTAAGCCTAATCCTAACCCTAACCCAAACCCTCACCCTCACCCTCACCCTAACCCTAATCCTAAACCTAACCCTATCGCTAACACTAAACCTCAACCTAACACTCACCCTTGCTGACACCCTAACCTGAAACCTAAACCTCATCCTCAACCTAGCCCTCACCCTAACCCTAATTCTATCCCTCACCTCACCCTAACCCTAACCCTCTTCCTCACCCTAAACCTCACACTAACCCTAAACCGAATCCTCAATCTTACCCTCACCCTAACCCTAACACTAACCCTTACCCTAACCCGAAAAATAACCCTAACACTCACCCTTATCTTAACACTCACCCCCAGCCAAAACCTCTCCTTTACCCTTACCATCATAATCACCCTAACCTACACCCTAATCTTAACCCTAACACTAATCCAAACCCAAAACCTCAACATAACCATCAACCTACCCTTAACCCTAGCCCTAACCCTAACCCTAACCCTCGAACTAACACTCCCCCTAACCCAAAATCTAACCCTAAACCTGAACCTCACCCTAACCCTAATCCTAACCCTAACCATAAACCTCACCCTAACCCTAACCCTAACCTTCACCCTCACCCTAACTCTCACCTTACCATAAATATAACCCTAATCCGAACAATAACACTAATCCTAACCCTAATCCTAAACTTAACCCTAAGCCTAACCCTAATTCTAACACTCACCCTCAACCTAACCCTAATCCTAACGCTAACCCTCAACCTAACCCTAATCCTCACCCTCACTGTAACCCTAACCCTCATCCAAACCTCACCCTAACCCTAATACTAACCCTCAACCTCACCCTGGTCCTCACCCTAACCTTAATCCTAACTCTAATCCTCATCCTAACCCTAACCCTAACCCTAACTCTAACCATCACACTATCCCTAAACCTAACCCTCAACCTAACCCTAACCCTAACCCTAACCCTAAACATAAGCGGAGCCCAAACTCTCACCCTAATCCTAACCCTAATCCTCACCCTAAGCCTAAATCTAACCCTAAACCTCACTCTCACCCTAAACCTAATCCTAACACTAAACATAAACCTCACCCTAACCCTAACCCTCAACTTCACCCTCACCCTCACCCTCACCTTACCATAAATCTAACCCTAACCCTAACAATAACACTAATGCTAACCCTAAACCTAACCCTAACCCTAAGCCTAACCCTAATCCTAACACTCACCCTCAATCTAACCCTAATCCTAACGCTAACCCTCAACCTAACCCTAATCCTCACCCTCACTGTAACGCTAACCCTCATCCAAACCCTCAACCTAACCCTAATAATAAACCTCAATATCACCCTATTCCTCACCATAACCTAAATCCTAATTCTAATCCTCATCCTAACCCTAACCCTAACCCTAACTCTAACCATCACACTATCCCTAAACCTAACCCTCAACCTAACCCTAACCCTCACGCTGACCCTAAACATAAGCAGAACCCAAACTCTCACAATATTCCTAACCCTAATCCTCACACTAACCCTAAATCTAAACCTAAACCTCACCCTCACTCTAACCCTAATCCTAACACTAACCATAAACCTCACCCTAACTCTAACACTAAACTTCACCCTAACCCTCACCATAAAGCTAACCCTAACCCTAACAATAACACTAATCCTAACCCTAAACCTAACCCTAAACCTAAGCCTAACCCTAATCCTAACACACACTCACCCTAACCCTAATCCTAACCCTAACCCTATACCTAACCCTAATCCTCAACCTCACTGTAACTCTAATCCTCATCTAAAACTTCACCCTAACCCACACCCTAACCCTAAAGCTCAACTAACCCTCACCCTAACCGAAACCCTCACCCTCAACCTCAAGCTCAGCCTAACCCTAAGCCTAAGCCTTACCCTAATCCTCACCCTCACCCTAGCCCTCACCCTAACCCTAATCCTAATCCTAACCCTCACTCTAACCCTAAACCTAACCATCACCCTAACCCTAATCCTCACCCCCACCCTCAACCTCAGCCTAACCCTAAGCCTAAGCCTAAGCCTAACCCTAACCCTCACACTTACCCTCACCCTAAACCTAATCCTAACCCTAAACATAAACCTCACCCTAAACCTAACCCTAACGTTCACCCTCACCCTCACCCTCACCCTTACCATAAATCTAAACCTAACCCTAACAATAACACTAATCCTAACCCTAAACCTAAGCCTAACCCTAATCCTAACACTCACCCTCACCCTAACCCTAATACTAACCCTAACCCTCAAACTAACCCTAACCCTCACCCTCACTGTAATCCTAACTCTCATCCAAACCCTCACCCTAACCCTAACGCTAACCATAAACCTCAATCTAACACTAACACTATAACCCTCAACCTCACCCTAGCACTCATCCTAACCCTAAATATAACCCTAATCCTCATCCTAACCCTAACCCTCACACTAACCATCACACTATCCCTAACCCTAAGCCTCAACCTATCCCTAACTCTCACCCTAACCCTAAAATTAACCCGAACCCAAAATCTCACCCTAACCCTAACCCTAACACTCACCCTAACCCTAACCCTCACCCTCACCCTCACCCTCAGCCTAACCCTAAGCCGAAGCCTACCCCTAATCCTAACCCTCACACTCACCCTAAACATTAACTTAATCCTAATCCTAAACCTGAGCTTAACCATCACCCTCAGCCTAACCCTCACCCTAACCCTAAACCTAACACTCACCCTAAACCTAACCCTCACCCTCAGCCTAAACCTAAGCCGAAGCCTAACCCTAATGCTAACCCTCACACTCACCTTAACACTTAAACTCACCCTAACCCTTACCCTAATCCTACTCTTAACCCTAAGCCTAACCCTCACCCTCACATTAACCCTCACCCTAATCCTAACTCTAACACTAACCCTAACCCTAACCCTCAACCTCAGCCTCACCGGAGACCTAACTCTAATCCTAAACCTCACCCTAACCCTAAACCTCACCCTCACCCTAATCCTAACCCTAACATCATCCTAACCCTCACCCTAACACTAACCCTAACCCTCAACCTCACCCTCACCCTCACCCTCAGCCTAACCCTATGCCTAACCCTAACCCTACCAAACCCGCAAGGGAACCCTACCCCTAACCCTAAACCTTACCCTAAATCTAATCCTAAACCAAACCCTAAGCCTCAGCCTCACCCTCACCACAACACAAACACTAATCTTAACCCTCACCCTAACGCTAAGCCTAATCCTAACCCTAACCCTAACCCTCACACTCAACCTCACCCTAACCTTAATCCTAAACCTGACTCTATCAATAATCCTAACCCTCAACCTAACCCTCACCCTAGACCTAACCCTAACCCTAATCCTAACCCTAAAACTAACACTAAGCCTAACTGCAAACATAAACCTCAGTCTCAACCTAACCCTAATTCTAACCCTAACATAACACTAAACCTCATCCTAACCCTCATCCTCAACCTCATTCTCGGCCTAAGCCTAAGCCAAAGCCTAAGCCTAACCCTAACCCTCACCCTAAACCTAAAACTAACACTAAGCCTAACTGTAAACATAAACCTCAGTCTCAACCTAACCCTAATTCTAACCCTAACATAACACTAAACCTCATCCTAACCTTAATCCTAATCCTCACTCTCACCCTCAATGTAACCATAACCCTAACCCTAACCATAACAATAACCCTAACCCGGCCCCTAACCATCACTCTAAACATAACCCTCACCCTAACCCAAACGCTCACCCTAACACTTACACTAATCCTAACACTTACCCTAACCCTAATCCTCATACTAAACCTAACCCTTAAACTCAACCTAACCCTCACCCTCACCCTAAACCTAACATTAACCCTAACCCTAACCCACACCCTAACCCTCCCCCTAAGCCTATATCAAACCCTAAACCTCACCCTCACCCTAACACTAAACCTAACCCTAAACCTAAACCTCACCCTAAACCTCACCCTAAACCTAACCCTCACCCTCACCTTCAACCTCACCGTAAATCTAACCCTAACCCTAATAATAACATTAACCCAAACCCTAACCCTAACCATAAACCTCACCCTCAGCCTAACCCTCACTGCAAACTTAATCCTAACCATAACACTAACAATAACCTAAACCAAACCCCACCCTCACCCTCAGCTTAACTCAAAGCCTAACCCTATCCCTAACCCTAACCCTCACCGTAACCCTAACCCAAACCCTACCCCTAGTCCGCACCCTAACCCTAAGCCTAATCCTAACCCTAACCCTAACCCTCACACTCACCCTCACCCTAAACCTAACCCTATCCCTAACACTAAACCTCACCCTAACACTCACCCTAGCCCTCACCCTAACCCTAAACCTAAACCTCACCCTCACCCTAGGCCCCAACCTAACCCTAATTCTATCCCTCACCCTCATCCTAACCCTAACCCTCATCCTCACCCTAAACCTCACACTAACCCTAAACTGAATCCTCAATCTAACCCTCACCCTAACCCTAAAACTAACCCATACCCTAACCCGAAAAATAACCCTAACCCTCACCCTTATCTTAACACTCATGCTCAGCCAAAACCTCTCCTTTACCCTTACCATCATAATCACCCTAACCCACACCCTAACCCTAAACCTCATACAAACCCTCACTCTAACCGTAAACCTAAACATCACCCTAACCTAAACCCTCACCTTCAACCTCAAGCTCAGCCTAACCCTAAGCCTAAGCCTTACCCTAATCCTCACGCTCACCCAAGCCCTCACCCTAACCTTAATCCTAAACCTAACCCTCATTCTAACCCTCAACCTAACCCTAACCCTATACATCACCATAACCCTAATCCTCAACCCCGCCCTCACCCTCAGCCTAACCATAAGCCTAAACCAAACCCAAACCTAACCCTCACACTCACCCTCACCCTAACCTTAATCCTAATCCTAACCCAAAACCTCAACATAACCATCAACTTACCCTTAACCCTAACCCTAACCCTAACCCTAACCCTCGAACTAACACTCCCTCTAACCCAAAATCTAACCCTAAACCTCACCCTCACCCTAACCCTAATCCTAACCCTAACAATAAACCTCACCCTAACCCTAACCCTAAACTTCACCCTCACCCTCACCCTCACCTTACCATAAATCTAACCCTAACCCTAACAATAACACTAATCCTAACCCTAAACCTAAACCTAACCCTAAGCCTAACCCTAATCCTAACACTCACCCTCAACCTAACCCTAATCCTAACTCTAACCCTCAACCTAACCCTAATCCTCACCCTCACTGTAACCCTAACCCTCACCCTAACCCTAACACTAACGCTCAACCTCACCCTAGTCCTCACCCTAACCTTAATCCTAACTCTAATCCTCATGCTAACCCTAACCCTAACCATAACTCTAACCATCACACTATCCCTAAACCTAACCCTCAACCTAACCCTAACCCTCACCCTAAACCTAAACTTAAGCGGAACCCAAACTCACACTAATCCTAACCCTAATCCTCACACTAACCCTAAATCTAACCCTAAACTTCACCCTCACACTAACCATAATCCTAACACTAACCATAAACCTCACCCTAACTCTAACACTAAACTTCACCCTCACCCTCACCCTCACCCTTAAGATAAATCTAACCCTAACCCTAACAATAAAACTAATCCTAACCCTAAAACTAACCCTAAACCTAACCCTAATCCTAATCCTAACACTCAACCTCACCCTAACCCTAATGCTAACCCTAACCCTATACCTAACCCTAATACTCAACCTCACTGTAACCCTAACCCTCATCCAAACCCTCACCCTAACCCACACCTTAACCGTAACCCTCATACTAACCCTCACCCTAACCGAAACCCTCACCCTCAACCTCAAGCTCAGCCTAACCCTAAGCCTAAGCCTTACCCTAATCCTCACCCTCACCCTAGCCCTCACCCTAAACCTAATTCTATTCCTAACCCTAATTCTAACCCTCAACCTAACCCTAACTCTAACCATCTCCCTAACCCTAATCCTCACTACCACCCTCACCCTCAGCCTAACCCTAAGCCTAAGCCTAAGCCTAACCCTAACCCTCACACTCACCCTCACCCTAACCCTAATCCTAAACCTAACCATCACCCTAACCCAAAACCTCAATGTAACCATCAACCTAACTTTAACCTTAACACTAACACTAACCCTAACCTCGAACTAACACTCCCCCTAACCCTAAATCTAACCCTAAACCTCACCCTCACCCTAAACCTAATCCTAACCCTAAACATAAACCTCACCCTAACCCTAACCCTAACCTTCACCCTCACCCTCACCCTCACCCTTACCATAAATCTAAACCTAACCCTAACAATAACACTAATCCTAACCCTAAACCTAAGCCTAACCCTAATCCTAACACTCACCCTCACCCTAACCCTAATCCTAACCCTAACCCTCAAACTAACCCTAACCCTCAACCTCACTGTAATCCTAACTCTCATCCAAACCCTCACCCTAACCCTAACGCTAACCATAAACCTCAACCTAACACTAACCCTATAACCTTCATCCTCACCCTAGCCCTCATCCTAAACCTAAACATAACCCTAATCCTCATCCTAACCCTAACCCTCACCCTAACCATCACACTATCCCTAACCCTAACCCTTAACCTAACCCTAACACTCACCCTAACCCTGAACTTAACCCGAACCCAAACTATCACTCTAAACCTAACCCTAACCCTCACCCTAACCCTAAACCTCACCCTCACCCTCACCCTCAGCCTAACCCTAAACCGAAGCCTACCCTTAACCCTAACCCTCACACTCACCCTAAATCTTAACCTAATCCTAAACCTGAGCTTAACCCTCAAACTCAGCCTAACCCTCACCCTAACCCTAACCCTAACACTCACATTAACCCTAACCCTCACCCTCAGCCTAAACCTAAGTCGAAGCCTAACCCTAACCCTAACCCTCACACTCACCCTAATCCTTACATTCACCCTAACCCTTACCCTAATCCTACTCTTAAACCTAAGCCTAACCCTCATCCTCACATTAAACCTCACCCTAACCCTAACTCTAACACTAACCCTAACCCTAACCCTCACCCTCAGCCTCACCCGAGACCTATCTCTAATCTTAAACCTCACTCTCACCCTAACCCTAACCCTAAACCTAAACCTCACCCTAAACCTAAACCTCACCCTCACCCTAATCCTAACCCTAACCCTCATCCTAACCCTCACCCTAACACTAACCATAACCCTCACCCTCACCCCGACCCTCAACCTCAGCCTAACCCTAAGCCTAACCCTTACTCTAACCCAAACCCTCACCGGAACCATAACCCTAATCCTAAACCTTACCCTAAATCTAACCCTAAACCAAACCCTAATGCTCAGCCTCACCCTCACCATAACACAAACCCTAATCTTAACCCTCACCCTAACCCTAAGCCTAATCCTAACCCTAACCCTAACCCTCACACTCAACCTCACCCTAACCTTAATCCTAAACCTGACTCTATCAATAACCCTAACCCTCAACCTAACCCTCACCCTAGACCTAACCCTAACCCTAATCCTAACCCTAAACCTCATCCTAACCCTCACCCTCAACCTCATGCTTGGCCTAAGCCTAAGCCGAAGCCTAAGCCTAACCCTAACCCTCACCCTAAACCTAAAACTAACACTAAGCCTAACTGTAAACATAAACCTCAGTCTCAACCTAACCCTAATTCTAACCCTAACATAATACTAAACCTCATCCTAACCCTAACCCAAACCCTCACTGTCACCCTCAATGTAATCGTAACACTAATCCTAACCCTAACAATAACCCTAAACCCACCCCTAACCATCACTCTAAACATAACCCTCACCCTAACCCAAACGCTCACCCTAACACTTACCCTAACCCTAACACTAACCCTAACCCTAATACTAACCCTCACACTAACCCTAACCCTTAAACTCAACCTAACCTTCACCCTCACCCTAAGTTTAACATTAACCCTAACCCTAACGCTCACCGTAACCCTCTCCCTAACCCTATATCAAACCCTAAACCTCACCCTCACCCTAACACTAAACCTAACCCTAAACCTAAACCTCACCCTAAACCTCACCCTAATCCTAACCCTCACCCTCACCCTCAATCTCACCGTAACTTTAACCCTAACCCTAATAAAAACATTAACCCAAACCCTAACCATAACCATAACCCTCACCCTCAGCCTAACCCTCACTGCAAACTTAACCCTAACCATAACACTAACAATAACCTAAACCAAACCCACCCTCACCCTCAGCTTAACCCAAAGCCTAACCCTATCCCTAACCCTAACACTCACCGTAACCCTAACCCAAACCCTACCCCTAGTCCGCACCCTAACCCTAAGCCTAATCCTAACCCTAACCCTAACCCTCACACTCAGCCTCACCCTAAACCTAATCCTAAACCTATCCCTATCCCTAACACTAAACCTCACCCTAACACTCACCCTAGCCCTCACCCTAACCCTAAACCTAAACCTCACCCTCACCCTAGCCCTCAACCTAACCCTAATTCTATCCCTCACCCTCACCCTAACCCTAACCCTCATCCTCACCCTAAACCACACACTAACCCTAAACTGAATCCTCAATCTAACCCTCACCCTAACCCTAACACTAACCATTATCCTAACCCGAAAAATAACCCTAACCCTCACCCTTATCTTAACACTCACCCTCAGCCAAAACCTCTCCTTTACCCTTACCATCATAATCACCCTAACCCACACCCTAACCCTAAACCTCATACAAACCCTCACCCTAACCGTAAACCTAACCATCACCCTAACCGAAACCCTCACCCTCAAACTCAAGTTCAGCCTAACCCTAAGCCTAAGCCTTACCCTAAACCACACCCTCACCCAAGCCCTCACCCTAATCTTAATCCTAACCCTAACCCACATTCTAACCCTCAACCTAACCCTAACACTAACCATCACTGTAACCCTAATCCTCATCCCTGCCCTCACCCTCAGCCTAACCCTAAGCCTAAGCCTAACCTTAACCATAAACCTCATACTCACCCTCACCCCAACCCTAATCCTAACCCTAACCCTAATCCTAACCCAAAACCTCAACATAACCATCAACCTACCCTTAACCCTAACCCTAACCCTAACCCTAACCCTAACCCTCGAACTAACACTCCACCTAACCCAAAATCTAACCCTAAACCTCACCCTCACCTTAACCCTAATCCTAACCCTAACCATAAACCTCACCCTAACCCTAACCCTAAACTCACCCTCACCCTCACCCTCACCTTACCATAAATCTAACCCTAAACCTAACAATAACACTAATGCTAACCCTAAACCTAAACCTAACCCTAAGCCTAACCCTAATCCTAACACTCACCCTCAACCTAACCCTAATCCTAATGCTAACCCTCAACCTACCCCTAATCCTCACCCTCACTGTAACCCTAACCCTCATCCAAATCCTCACCCTAACCCTACCACTAACGCTCAACCTCACCCTAGTCCTCACCCTAAAATTAATCCTAACTCTAATCCTCATCCTAACGCTAACCCTAATCCTAACTCTAACCATCACAGTATACCTAAACCTAACCCTCAACCTAACCCTAACCCTCACCCTAATCCTAAACTTAAGCAGAACCCAAACTCTCACCCTAATCCTAACCCTAATTCTCACCCTAACCCTAAATCTAACCCTAAACCTCACCCTCACCCTAACCCTAATCCTAACACTAACCATAAACCTCACCCTAACTCTAACCCTAAACTTCACCCTCACCCTCATCCTCACCCTTACCATAAATCTAACCCTAACCCTAACAATAACACTAATCCTAACCCTAAACCTAACCCTAAAACTAAGCCTAACCCTAATCCTAACACTCACCCTCACCCTAAACCTAATCCTAACGCTAACCCTATAGCTAACCCTAACATTCAACCTCACTGTAACCCTAACCCTCATCCAAACCCTCACCCTAACCCACACCCTAACCCTAAAACTCATATTAACCCTCCCCCTAACCGAAACCCTCAACCTCAACCTCAAGCTCAGCCTAACCCTAAGCCTAAGCCTTACCCTAATCCTCAGCCTCACCCTAGCCCTCACCCTAACCCTAATCCTAATCCTAACCCTCATTCTAACCCTCACCCTAACCCTAACCCTAACCATCACCCTAACCCTAATCCTCACCCCCACCTTCACCCTCAGCCTAACCCTAAGCCTAAGCCTAAGCCTAACCGTAACCCTCACACTCACCCTCACCCTAACCCTAATCTTAACCCTAAGCATAACCCTAATCCAAAACCTCAACGTAACCATCAACCTAACCTTAACCTTAACACTAACCCTAACCCTAACCTCTAACTACCACTCCCCGTAACCCTAAATCTAACCCATAACCTCACCTTCAACCTAAACCTAATCCTAACCCTAAGCATAAACCTCACCCTAACCCTAACCCTAACCTTCACCCTCACCCTCACCTTAACACTTACCATAAATCTAAACCTAACCCTAACAATAACACTAATCCTAACCCTAAACCTAAGCCAAACCCTAATTCTATCCCTCACCCTCACCCTAACCCTAACCCTAAACCTCACACTAACCCTAAACTGAATCCTCAATCTAACCCTCACCCTAACCCTAACACTAACCCTTACGTTAACCCTAAACCTAACCCTCATCCTCACCCTTATCTTAACACTCATGCTCAGCCAAAACCTCTCCTTTACCCTTACCATCATAATCACCCTAACCCTAAAAATCATACAAACCCACACCCTAACCTTAAACCTAACCATTACCCTAACCAAAATCTCACCCTCAACCTCAAGATCAGCCTAACCCTAAGCCTAAGCCTTACCCTAATCCTCACCCTCACCCAAGCCCTCACCCTAACCTTAATACTAACCCTAACCCTCATTCTAACCCTCAACCTAACCCTAACCCTAACCATCACTGTAACCCTAATCCTTACCCCCGCCCTCATCCTCGGCCTAACCCTAAGCCTAAGCCTAACCCTAACCCTAACACTCACACTCACCCTCACACTAACCCTAATCCTAACCCAAAACCTCAACATAACCATCAAAATAACCTTAACCCTAACCCTAACCCTAACCCTAACCCTCGAACTAACACTCCCCCTAACCCAAAATCTAAACCTAAACCTCACGCTCACCCCAACCCTAATCCTAACCCTAACCATAAACCTCACCCTAACCCTAACCCTAACCTTCACCCTCACCCTTACCCTCACCTTACCATAAATCTAACCCTAACCCTAACAGTAACACTAATCCTAACCCTAAACCTAAACCTAACCCTAAGCCTAACCCTAATCCTAACACTCACCCTCAACCTAACCCTAATCCTAACGCTAACCCTCAACCTAACCCTAATCCTCACCCTCACTGTAACCCTAACACTCATCCAAACCCTCACCCTAACATTAACACTAACCCTCAACCTCACCCTAGTCCTCACCCTAACATTAATCCTAACTCTAATCCTCATCCTAACCCTAACATTAACCCTAAATCTAACCATCACACTATCCCTAAACCTAAACCTCAACCTAACCCTAACCCTCACCCTAACCCTAAACTTAAGCGGAAGACAAACTCTCACCCAAATCCTAACCCTAATCCTCACCCTAACCCTAAATCTAACCCTAAACCACACCCTCACCCTAACCCTAATCCTAACACTAACCATAAACCTCACCCTAACTCTAACTCTAAACTTCACCCTCACACTCACCATAAATCTAACCCTAACCCTAACAATAACACTAATCATAACCCTATACCTAACCCTAAAAGTAAGCCTAACGCTAATCTTAACACTCACCCTCACCTTAACCCTAATCCTAACCCTAATCCTATACCTAACCCTAATCCTCAACCTCACTGTAACCCTAACCCTCATCCAAACCCTCACCCTAACCCACACCCTAACCCTAAACCTCATACTAACCCTCACCCTAACGGAAACCCTCACCCTCAAACTCATGCTCAGCCTAACCCTAAGCCTAAGCCTTACCCTAATCCTCACCCTCACCCTAGCCCACACCCTAACCCTAATCCTAATCCTAACCCTCATTCTAACCCTCAACCTAACCCTAACCCTGACCATCACCCTAACCCTAATCCTCACCCCCACCCTCACCCTCAGCCTAACCTTAAGCCTAAGCCTAACCCTAACCCTCACATTCACACTCACCCTAAACCTAATCCTAACCCTAACCATAACCCTAACCCAAAACCTCAACATAACCATCAACCTAACCTTAACCTTAACACTAACCCTAACCCTAACTTCGAACTACCACTCCCCCTAACCCTAAATCTAACCCTAAACCTCACCCTCACCATAAACTTAATCCTAACCCTAACCATAAACCTCACCCTAACCCTAACCCTAACCTTCACCCTCACCCTCACCCTCACCCTTACCATAAATCTAAAACTAACCATAACAATAACACTAATCCTAACCCTAAACCTACGCCTAACCCTAATTCTATCCCTCACCCTCACCCTAACATTAACCCTCATCCTCACCCTAAACCTCACACTAACCCTAAACTGAATCCTCAATCTAACCCTCACCCTAACCCTAACACTAACCCTTACACTAACCCTAAAAATAACCCTAACCCTCACCCTTAAATTAACACTCACGTTCAGCCAAAACCTCTCCTTTACCCTTACCATCATAATCACCCTAACCCTAAACCTCATACAAACCCTCACCCTAACCGTAAACCTAACCATCACCCTAACCAACACCCTCACCCTCAACCTCAAGCTCAGCCTAACCCTAACCCTAACCCTAACCCTAACCCTCACACTCACCCTCACCCTAACCCTAATCCTAACCCTAACCATAACCCTAACCCAAAACCTCAACGTAACCATCAACCTAACCTTAACCTTAACACTGACCCTAACCCTAACTTCGAACTAACACTCCCCCTCACCCTAAATCTAACCCTAAACCTCACCCTCGCCTAAACCTAATCCTAACCCTAAACATAAACCTCACCCTAACCCTAACCCTAACGTTCACCCTCACACTCACCCTCACCCTTACCATAAATCTAAACGTAACCCTAACAATAACACTAATCCTAACCCTAAACCCAAGCCTAACCCTAATCCTAACACTCAACCTCACCCTAACCCTAATCCTAACCTTAACCCTCAAACTAACCCTAACCCTCACCCTCACTGTAATCCTAACTCTCATCCAAACCCTCACCCTAACCCTAACGCTACCCATAAACCTCACCCTAACACTAACCCTACCCCTCAACCTCACCCCAGCCCTCATCCTAACCCTAATACTAATCCTAACCCTAACCCTCACCCTCCCCTAACTCCAACACTAACCCTAACACTAACCCTCATCCTCAGCCTCACCCTAAACCTAACTCTAATCCTAAACCTCACCCTCACCCTAACCCTAACCCTAACCCTTAACCTCACCCTAAACCTAAACCTCACCCTCACCGTAATCCTAACCCTAACCCTAATCTAATCTTAAAGCTCAACCTAAACCTAACGCTCACCCTCAAATCAACCCGTACCCTAACCCTCACCCTAAACCTAAACTTAACCGGAAACCTAACTCTCACCCTAACCCTAACCCTAAACCTCACCCTAACACTAAACCTCAGCCTCACCCTCAGCCTAACCCTAAGCATAACTCTTACCCTAACCCTAAACCTCACACTCATTCTAACCCTAAGCCTAATCCTAATCCTAACCCTAACACTAAACCTAACCCTCAACCTAACCATCAAATTAACCCTAACCCTAACAATAACCCTAACCCTAACACTCATCCTCAACCTCAGCCTCACTCTAACCCTAACTTGAACCCTAAGCCTCACCCTCATCCTAACCCTAACCCTAACACTAATACTAAAACTCACCACAACCATAACCTCACCCTAACTCAAAACCTCACCCTAAAACTTAACCTCACCCAAACATTAACCCTAACCTTAACACTAACACTCACAATAACCCTAACCCTAACCCTAACCCTAAACCTGAAACCAAACCCTCACCCTCACCCTAAGACTAACACTAAGCCTCACCCTAACCGTCCCCCTAACCCTATATCTAACCCTAAACCTCACCTTCACACTAACACTAACCCTAACCCTAACACTAAACCCCACCCTAACCCTAAAACTAACCCTCACCCGCACCCTCAACCTCTCCATAACTCTGACCCTAACCCTAACAATAACACTAACCCTAACCCTAATCCTCACACTCACCCTCAACCTCAACCTAACCCTAATCCTAAACGTAACCCTATACCTTACCCTAACCCTCACCCTAGCCCTCATCCTAACCCTAATCCTAACCCTAAACCGAATCCTAATCCTCAACCTAACCCTAACCCTAATCCTCATTCTAACCCTAACCCTAACCCTCACCCTAATGCTCGGCCTAAGCCGAAGCCTAAGCCGAAGCCGAAGCCTAACCCTAACCCTCACACTAAACCTAAAACTAACACTAAGCCTAACTGTAAACATAAACCTCAGTCTCACCCTAACCCTAATTCTAACCCTAACATAACACTAAACTTCATCCTAACACTAACCCTAACCCTCACTCTCACCCTCACTGTAACCGTAACCCTAACCCTAACCCTAACAATAACCCTAACACTACCCCTAACCCTCACCCTAACCATAACCCTCACCCTAACCCAAATGCTCACCCTAACACTTACCCTAACCCTAACACTAACACTAACCATAATACTAAACCTCACACTAACCCTAACCCGTAACCTCAACCTAACCCTCACCCTCACCCTAAGCCTAACATTAACCCTAAAACTAACCCTCCTCCTAACCCTCCCCCTAACACTATATCAAACCGTAAACCTCACCCTCACCCTAACCCTAACCCTAACCCTTAACCTCACCCTAAACCTAAACCTCACCCTAACCCTAACCCTCACCCTCACCCTCAACCTCACCATAACTCTAACCCTAACCCTAATAATAACATTAACCCAAACCCTAACCCTAACCATAACCCTCACCCTCAGCCTCACCCTCACTGCAAACTTAACCCTCACCATAACACTAACAATAACCTAAACCAAACCCCACCCTCACCCTCAGCTTAACCCAAAGCCTAACCCTATCCCTAACCCTAACACTCTCTGTAACCCTAACCCAAACCCTACCCCTATTTCGCATCCTAACCCTAAGCCTAATCCTAACCCTCACCCTAACCCTCACACTCACCCTCACCCTACACCTAATCCTAAACCTAACGCTATCCCTAACACTAAACCTCACCCTAACACTCACCCTAGCCCTCACCCTAAACTAAACCTAAACCTCACCCTCACCCTAGCAACCACCCTAACCCTAATTCTATCCCTCACCCTCACGCTAACCCTAACCCTTATCCTCACCCTAAACCTCAAACTAACCCTAAACTGAATCCTCAGTCTAACCCTCACCCTAACCCTAACACTAACCCTTACCCTAACCCGAAAAATAACCCTAACCCTAACCCATATCTTAACACTCACGCTCAGCCAAAACCTCTCCTTTACCCTTACCATCATAATCACCCTAAACCACACCCTAACCCTAAACCTCATACAAACCCTCACCCTAACCGTAAACCTAACCATCACCCTAACTGAAACCCTCACTCTCAACCTCAAGCTCAAACTAACCCTAAGCCTCAGCCTTACCCTAATCCTCACCCTCACCCAAGCCCTCACCCTAACCTTAATTCTAACCCTAACCCTCATTCTAACCCTCAACCTAACCCTAACCCTAACCATCACCGTAACCCTAATCCTCACCCCCACCCTCACCCTCAGCCTAACCCTACGCCTAAGCCTAAGCCTAACCCTAACCCTCACACTCACCCTCACCCTAACCCTAATCCTAACCCTAACCCTATTCCTAACCCAAAACCTCAACATAACCATCAACCTACCCTTAACCCTAACCCTAACCCTAACCCTAACCCTCGAACTAATACTGCCCCTAACCCAAAATCTAACCCTAAACCTCACCCTCACCCTAATCCTAATCCTAACCCTAACCATAAACCTCACCCTAACCCTAACCCTAAACTTCACCATCACCCTCACCCTCACTTTACCATAAATCTAACCCTAACCCTAACAATAACACTAATCCTAAACCTAAACCTAAACCTAACCCTAAGCCTAACCCTAAACCTCACACTCACCCTCAGCCTAACCCTCATCCTAACCCTAACCATAACCATAACCCTAACCCAAAACCTCAACGTATCCATCAACCTAACCTTTAACTTAACACTAACCCTAACCCTAACCTCGAACTAACACTCCCCCTAACCCTAAATCAAACCCTAAACCTCACCCTCTCCCTAAGCCTAACCCTCACCCTAACCCTCACCCTACTCCTCAGCCTAACCCTAATCCTAACCCTAAACCTCATCCTAATCTTCACCCTAACCCTAACCTTAACCCTCACCCTAACCCTTACCCTAACCCTCACCCACATGCTGGGCCTAAGTCTAAGCCAAAGCCTAAGCCTAACCCTAACCCTAATGCTAACCCTAACTCTAACCCTAACACTCACCCTAACTCTAACTCTAAACCTCATTCTAAAACTAATCCTAACTCTAAACCGAAATGTAAACTTAAACCTCATCCTAACCTTAACCCTAATAATAACCCTAACAAAAACCCTTACCCTAACCTTACCCTAAACCAAACCCTAACCGTAACACTAAACCTAAACCTAAACCTAGCCCAAACCCTAACCATAACCCTCACCCTAACCCTAACACTAAACCTAATCCTCAACCTCACCCTAGCCCTCACCCTAAGCCTAAACCTCATCCTTACCCTCAAACTCACACTAACCCTAACACTAATCATCAATCTAACCATCACCCTCACCCTCACCCTAACCCTAACCCTCACACTAACCTTCACCCTAAACCTAACTCTACCCCTAAACCTCACCCTCACCCTAATCCTATCTCTAACCCTAACCCTAACACGAAAAAGCTCACCCTAACTCTAACCCTAACCCTCAACCTCACTGTAACGGTAACCCTAACCCTAACAATAACCCTAACCCTAACCCTAATCCTAACCCTCAACCTCACATTAACCCTAATCCTGACCCTAACCCTCAGCCTAACCCTAACCCTCACCCTTACCGTAACCCTAACCGTCATCCTAACCCTCACCCTAACACTAACCCTAAACCTAAAACTCACCCTAACAATAAACATACCCCTCACCCTCACCCTCACCCTCAATCTCACCTTAACTCTAACCCTAACCCTAACATTAACACTAATCCTTACCTTAAACCTAACCCTAACCCTAACCCTAACCCTAATCCTAACACTCACCGTCAACCGAAACCTAACCCTAACCCAACCCTCACACTCAGCCTCACCCTAACCTAACCTCTAACCCTAAACCTCACCCTAAACTTAACCCTAAACCTCACCCTAATGCTAGCCCTCACCCTAACCCTAATCCTAACCCTGACACTCATCCTAAACCTCATCCTAAAAATAACCATAACCCTAATCCTCACCCTCACCCTAACCCTAAACCTAACCCTAACCCTCAACCTAACCCTAACCCTCACCCTCACTGTAACCCCTACCCTAACCCTCACCCTAACCCTAAACTTAACCCAAACCCTAACTCTCACCCTAACCCTATCCCTCACCCTAACTCTAAGCCTCACACTCACCCTCACCCTCAGCCTAAACCTAAGCCTATCCCTATCCCTAACCCTAACCCTCACACTCAACCTAACCCAAATCCCAATCAAACCCTAACCCTGACGCTCACCCTCACCCTAAGCCTCACCTTAAGCCTAACCCTAACATTAATCCTAACCCTAACCCCATCCCTAAACCTCACACTAACACTAACCCTAACCATCACCCTAACACTAACCCTCACCCTAACACTAACCCTAACCCTCACACTCACCCTACCCTCACCCTAACCCTAAGCCTCATTCTCACCTTAAACCCGACACTAACCCTAACACTAATCCTCAATCTAAGCCTCACCCTCACCCTAACCCTAACCCTAACCCTCAACCTAACCGTAAACCTCACCCTTACCGTAACCCTCACCCTCAGACTAAATTTCACATTTACCCTTACCATCACCCCCACCCTAACCCTCACCCTAAACCTAACCCTCATCCTAACCCTAACTCTACCCCTAAACCTCACCCTCACCCTAACCCGAACTCTATCCCTAACCCTAACACTAAACCTCAACCGAACCCTAAAGCTAATCCTTGCCCTCAACCACATGCTCAGCCTCAACCTAAGTCTAAGCCTAACGCTTACCCTAACCATCAACCTCACACTAGCCCTAATGCTAACCCTAATCCTAAACCTAACCCTCATCCTAACACTCACTCTATCCCTAACACAAAACCTCAACCTAAACCTAACCCTAAACCTCACCCTCACCCTAGCCCTCATCCTAGCCCTAATCCTAACCCTAACCCTCATACTAACCCTCCCGATAACCCTAACCCTAACCCTCAACCTAACCCTAACACTCAGCTTCACCCTCACACTCAGCCTAATCCTAAGCCTAAAACTAACCCTAACCTTAACCCTCAATATCACCTTAACCCTCACCCTAACCCTAACCCTAACACTAAGCCTAACCCTAACCCTCACCCTCAGCCTCATCCTAACCCTAACTCTAACCCTAAACCTCACCCTCACCATAACCCTTAGCCTAACCCTAACCCTAAACCTGACCCTAACCCTAACTCTAAACCTACCCTTATCCTAGCCCTTACACTAACCCTAATCCTAACCCTAACCCTCATCCTAACCCTAGCCCTCACCCTAACCCTAACACTCATCCTCACCCTAAACCTCACACTAACCCTAACACTAATACTCAATCTAACCCTCACACTCACCCTACCCCTAACCCTAATTCTCACCCTAACCCTAACCCTCACCCTTACGATAACCCACAACCTCAGCCTAACCCTCACGTTTACCCGTAACGTCACTCCCACCATAACCCTCACCTTAACCCTAACCCTCAACTTAACCCTCACCCTAACCCTGACTCTACCCCTAAACCTCATCCTCACCCTAAACCTACCTCTAACCCTAATCCTAACACTAAATCTCACCATAATGCTAACTCTAATCCTCACCCTCACCCTCATTGTAACTGTAACCTTAACACTAACCCTAACAATAACTCTAAACCTAGTCCCTAACCCTCACTGTAACCCTAACCCTAACACTCACCCTAACCCTAACCCTTACCCTCAACCTCACCCTCAGCCTAATCCTAACACTAACCCTAATCCTCACCCTCACCCTAGCCCTCACCCTAACCCTAACCCTCACCCTAGTCCTAACCCTCACATTTAACCTTATCATGACCCCTACCTTAACCCTCAGCCTAATCTGAACGCTAACACTAACCCCCACCCTAATCCTCCCCCTAACCCTAACTCTAACCCTAAATCCCACCCTCACCCTAAACTACTAAATCTCACCCTAACCCCAACCCTAATCCTAACCCTAACCCTAACCATAACCATAACCATAACCCTCACCATAACCCAAAACTTAACCCTAAACCTAACCCTCAACCTAAACCTAAGCCTCAGCCTCACCCTCACCCTAACAAAACCCTAACCCCACCCTTCACCCTAATCCTAAGCCTAAACCTAACCCTAATTCTAACCGTCACATTCACCCTCACCCTAAACCTAATCCTAAACCTAACCCTATCCCTAACCCTCAGCTTAATCCTCACCCTAGACCTCAGCCTAACCCTAATCCTAACCCTAAATCTACTCCTAATCCTCACCCTAACCCTAAACTTAACCCGAACCCTAAACCGAACCCTAACCCTCACCCATATGCTGAGGCTAAGCATGAGCCAAAGCCTAAGCCTAACCCTAACCCTAATGCTCATCCTAGCCCTAACCCTAACACTAACCCTAACTCTAACCCTAAACTTCACACTCACACTAACCCTAACTCTAACCCTAAACCTAAACCTCATCCTAACCCTAACCCTAACCCTAACAATAACCCTAACCCTAACCCTACACTAACCTTAACCTTAACCCTAACACTGAACCTAACCCTAACCCTAATACTAACCATAACCCTCACCCTAACTCTAACCTCACCCTAACACCAACCCTAATCCTCTCCCTCACCCTAGCCCTCACCCTAACCCTTACCCTTATCCTCACCCTAAACGTCACACTAACCCTAACACTAATCCTCAATTTAACCCTCATCCTCACCCTCACCCTAAACCTAACCAACACCCTAAACCTAACCCTCACCTACCGTAACCCTCACCCTAGGCCTAACCCTCAACTTTACCCTAACCGTCACCCCACCTTAATCCTCACCCTAACCCTAACCCTCAGCCTAACCTTCACCCTAACCCTAACTCTACCCCTAAACCTCACCCTCACCCTAACGCTATCTCTAACCCTAACCCTAACACTAAAAACCTCACCCTAACTCTAACACTAACCCTCAACCTCACTGTCACCGTAACCCTAACCCTAACAATAACCCTAACCCTAACCCTAATCCTAACCCTCACTCTCACATTAACCCTAATCCTAACCCTAAACCTCACCCTAACCCTAACCCTCACCCTTACCGTAACCCTAACCTTCATCCTAACCCTCACCATAACACTAACCCAATGCCTAAACCTCACCCTAACAATAAACCTACCCCTCACCCTCACCCTTACCCTTAACCTCACCTTAACTCTAACCCTAACCCTAACAATAACACTAATCCTAACCCTAACCCTAACCCTAACCCTAATCCTAACACACACCCTCAACCTAACCCTAACCCTAACCCAACCCTCACCCTCAGCATCACCCTAACCCTACACTAAACCTCACACTCACCCTAACCCTAACCCTAAACCTCACCCTAAACTTAACCCTAAACCTCACCCTCACGCTAGCCCTCACCCTAACCCTAATCCTATCCCTAACACTCATCCTAACCCTCACCCTAAAAATAAACCTAACCCTCAACCTCACCCTCACCCTAACCCTAACCATAACCCTAACTCTCAAACTAACCCAAACACTCACCCTCACTATAACCCCTACCATAACCCTCACCCTAACCCTAAACTTAACCCAAAACCGAACTCTCACCCTATACCTAACATTATCCCTCACCCTCAATTTAACTCTCAACCTCACCCTCACCCTCAGCCTAACCCTAAGCCTATCCCTATCCCTAACCCTAACCCTAACAATCAACCTAACCCTAATTCTAATCAAACCCTAAGCCTAACTCTCACCCTCACCCTATCTCATACCTTAAGCCTAACCCTAACATTAATCCTAACCCTAACCGTAACCCTCAACCTCACCCTAACACTAACACTATCACCCTAACCCTAAACCTCAACCTAACACTAACCCTAACCCTCACACTCACCCTAACCCTAACCCTCATCCTCACCCTAAACCGCACACTAACCCTAACACTAATCCTCAATCTAACCCTCACCCTCACCCTAACCCTAACCCTAACCCTCACCCTAACCCTAACCCTCACCCTTACTGTAACCCTTACCCTCAGCGTAATCTTCACTTTTACCCTTACCGTCACCCCAACCCTAACCCTCACCCTAGAACTAACCCTAACTCTAACCCTAAACCGCACCCTCACCCTAACCCGAACTCTATCCCTAACCCTAACACTAAACCTCACCCTAATCCTAAAGCAAACCCTCACCCTGAACAGTATGCTCAGCCTAAACCTAAGCCTAAGCCCAACGTTTACCCTAACCCTCACCTTCACCCTAGCCCTCACCCTAACCCTAATCCTAAACCTAACCCTCATCCTAACCCTCACCCTAACCCTAACCCTAAACCTCACCCTAAACCTCACCCTCACACTAGCCCTCAACCTAGCCCTAATCCTAACCCTAACCCTCATCCTAACCCTCCCCATAACCCTAATCCTCACCCTCACCCTAACCCTAAACTTCCCCTTCACCCTCACCCTCAGTCTAACCCTAAGCCTATACCTAACTCTAACCCTAAAACTAACACTAACCCTAAACCTAACCCTAACATTAATCCTAACCCTAACACTAACCCTCAATCTCACCTTAACCCTCACCCTAACCTCAACCGTAACCCTAACACTAAGCCTAACCCTAACCCTCACCCTAACCCTAACTCTAACCCTAAATCTCACCCTCACCGTAACCCTTACCCTAACCCTAAACCTAAACCTCAACCGAAACCTAACTCTAAACCTCACCCTCACCCTAGCCCTTAACCTAAACCTAATCCTAACCCTAACCCTCATCGTAACCCCCCATCTAACCCTAACCCTAACACTCACCCTAACCCTAACCCTCACCGTCAACCTCACCCTCAGCCTAACCCTAAGCCTAACCCTAAACCTAACCCTAACACAAACACTCACCCTAACCCTAACCATAACCCTCACCCTAACCCTAACCTCACCATATCACTAATCCTAATCCTCACATTCACCCTAGCCCTAACCCTAAACCTAACCCTCACCCTCACCTTAAATCTCACACTAACCCTAACACTAATCCTCAATCTAACACTCAGCCTCAGCCTAACCCTAAC
This sequence comes from Dipodomys merriami, assembly GCF_024711535.1. Lineage (NCBI taxonomy): Eukaryota > Metazoa > Chordata > Mammalia > Rodentia > Heteromyidae > Dipodomys > Dipodomys merriami. Next base: position 193,388 of record NW_027206559.1, read on the forward strand.
CCTAACCCTCACCTAACCCTAATCCTCACCCTTACCGTAACCCTCACCCTAGGCCTAACCCTCACCTTTACCCTTATGGTCACCCCCACCTTAACCCTAACCCTAATCCTAACCCTCACCCTAAACCCCACCCTAACCCTCACCTTAACTCTAAATCTAACCCAAAACCACACCTTCACCCTAAACCTAACTCTAAAGTAACCCAAACCCTAAACCTCACCCTAACCCTAACCCTAATCCTAACCCTAACCCTCACCCTAACCCTAAGCCTAACCCTAACCCTAAGCCTAACCCTCACACTCACCCTCACCCTAACCGTAACAGTAAACCTAACCATAACAATAACCCTAACCCTAAACGTAACCCTAACTGTAACCATAACCCTCATTGTAACCCATACCGTAACCATAACACTAACCCTCACACTAACCCAAACAATAACCTCACCCTAACCCTAACTCTAAGCCCAAGCGTAACACTGAAAACCTCACCCTAACCCTAACCCTAACCCTCACACTCACCTTAACCTTAAACCTAACACTAACCCTAACAATAACACTAACCCTAACCCTAATCATAATCCTCAACCTCACACTAACCCTGATCCTAACTCTAACCCTCACCCTTACCCTAACCCTCACACTTAACCTACCCCTAACCCTCATCCTAACCCTCAACCTAACCCTAACCCTAAACCTAAACCTCACACTAACACTAAACCTAACCCTCATCCTCACCCGAGCCCTCACCCTAACTCTAATCCTAAACCTAATCCTCATCCTAAGCCTCACCCAAACCCTAACCCTAAACCTCACCCTAACGCTAACCCTAAACCTAACCCTCAACCTAACCCTAATTCTCATGCTCAATTTAACACTAACCCTAACCCTCAACCTAACCCTAAACTTAACCTGGACCCTAACTCTCACCCTAACCCTAACCCTAACCCTCACCCTAACCCTAACCCTCACCCTCACCCTCACCATCAGTGAAAACCTAAGCCTAACCCTAACCCTAACCCTCACACTCACCCTAACCTTACCCTAATCCTAATCCTAACCCTAACCCTAACCCTCAACCTCAGCCTCACCTTAACCCTAACTCTAACCCTAAAAATCACCCTCACCCTAAACCTAACCCTAACCCTAAACCTAAACCTCACCCTAACCCTAACCCTTAACCTCACCCTCACCCTAGCCCTCACCCTAACCCTAATCCTAACCCTAACCCTCATCCTAACACTCCCTATAACCCTATCTGAAACCCTAACCCTAACCCTAACTGTCATACTCACCCTCACCCTCAGCCAAACCCTAAGCCTATCCACAAGCCTTACCAGAAACCTAACCCTAACCCTCATACTCACCCGCACCCTCACCCTCACCATAACTCTAAACCTAACCCTAAACCTAACCCTAAACCTCACCCTAACCCTAACCGTAATCCTAACCCTCACCCTCACCCTAACCCTAACACAAACCCTAACCCTAACCATCACCCTAACCTTCCCCTAATCCTATATCTAGCCCTGAACCTCACCCTCAACCTAACTCTAACCCTAGCCTTAACCCTAAACCCCACCCTAACCCTAACATTAACCCTGACTCACACCCTCACTCTCACCGTAACTCTAACCCTAACCCTAAAAATAACACTAAGCCTAACCCTAACCATCACCCTAACCCTAATCCTCACCCCCACCCTCACCATCAGCCTCAAACTCACGCTCACCCAACCCTAAACCTAAACCTAAACCTGTCCCTTAATCTCACCTTAACCCTCACCCTCACCCTAACCCAAACACTAACCGTAACCCTAAATCTCACCCTTACCCTACCCCAAACCCTAAGTCTAACCCTAAACCTCACCCTCACCCTAACCCTAAAACACCCTAACCCTAACCCTCAACCTCACCCTCAACCACACCGTAACTCTAACCCTGTCCCTAACAATAACTCTAACCTTAAACCTATCCCTAAACATAACCCTCACCCTCAGCCTCACGTTCACTGAAAACTTAACCCTAACCATAACACTAAAAATAACCCTAACCCTAACCTTAACCCTACCCCTATTACTGACCCCCACTCTCACACTCAGCCTAACCGTAACCCTAACCCTAACCCTAACCCTAACCCTCCCTGTAACCCTAACCCTAACCCTAACACTAACCCTAAACCAAACACTAAAACTAAACCTAATCCTCAGCCTCACCCTAATCCAAACCCTAACCCTAACCCTCACCCTAACCCTAAGCCTAACCATAACCCTTAGCCTAACCCTCACCCTCACCCTTATCCTACCCCAAATCCTAAACCTAACCCTATCCCTAACCCTAACCCTCACCCTAAACCTCACCCAAGATCTCACCCTAAACCTAATCCTAACCCTCAACCTCATCCTAACACTCACACTAAACCTAACCCTAACCCGAACCCTAACCCTCCCCCTCATGCTCAGCCTAAGCCTAAGCCTAAGCCTAAACCTAACCCTAACCCTAACCATATCCCTAACCCTAACCTTAACACTAACTCTAACCCTAAATCTCACCCTCACCCTAACCCTCAGTCTAACCCTAACCCTAAACCTAAACCTCATCCTAACCCTAACCCTAACCCTCACCCTCACCCTCACCCTAACCGTAAACATAACCCTAACCCTAACAATAACACAAACCCTAACCCTAACCATCACCGTAACCATAACCCTCACCCTAACATTTACCTCACCCATCCTCACCCTAACCTCACACTAACCCTAACACTAATCCTCAATCTAAACCTCACCCTCACCTTAACTCTAAACCTAACCCTCACCATAACTGTAACTCTCACACTTACCGTAACCCTCACCCTCAGCCTAACCCTCACCTTTACCCTTACCGTCACCCGCACCCTAAACCTCACCCTAACCCCAACCCTCTCCCTAACCCTAACTCTACACCTAAACCTCACCCTCACCCTAAACCTAACTCTAACACTTACCCTATCACTAAACCTCAGCCTCACCCTTTCCTTAACGCTCACACTCACCCTCACTGTAACCATAACCGTAAACCTAAAAATAACCCTAAACCTAACCCTAACCCTCACCCTAACCATAACCCTCACCCTAAACATCACCCTCAACCTAACACTTACCCTCACCCTAACACTAACCCTAACACTAACCCTAACCCTAACACTAAACCTAACCCTCACTCTAATCCTAAACCTCACCCTAACCCTAACCCTAACTCTAAACCTCACCCTCTCCCTAGCCCTCACACTAACCCTAAATCTAAACCTCCCCATCTCCCTACCCCTAACCCTAATCCTCACCCTAAACCTCACACTAACCCTAACCTTAAACCTAATGCTCAATCAAACCCTCACCCTAACCTTAACCCTAACACTAAACCTAACCCTAACACACACACTCACCCTCACCCTAAATCTAACAATAACCCTAACCCTTACCCTAACTCTCCCCCTAACTCACACCCTAAACCTAACACTAACACTAACCCTAACCCTAAACCTCAACCTCTCACCCTAACCCTAACTCTAAATCTAAACCTAACCCTCACCCTAAACCTAACTCTAACAGTAACCCAATCCCTAAACCTCACCCTAAACCTAACCCTAAACATCACCCTCACCCTCACCATAACCGTAACTCTAAACCTAACCCTAACAATAACCCCAACCCTAATGCTAACCCTCACCATAACCATAACCCTCACCCTCACCCTCACCCTAACCCTCAGCCTCGCCCTCACCCTCAGCCTCAGCCTAACCCAAACCCTCACCCTAACACTTACCCTGACCCTAACACTAATCCTCACCCTAACACTAACCCTCACACTAATCCTAACCCTAACCGCACCCTAAACCTAACCCGATCCCTAACCCTCAACCTAACCCTAACCCTCACGCTCAACATAACCCTAACCCTAACACTCACCCTAACCCTAAACTTAAACTGAACCCTAACTCTCACCCTAACCCTAACCCTAATCCTCACCCTAACCCTAAGCCTCACCCTCACCCTCAACGTAACCCTAAGCCTAACCCTAAATGTTACCCTAAACCTCACACTCACCCTATCCCTTACCCTAATCCTAATCCTTACCCTAAATCTAACCTGACCCTAAGCCTCAACTTAACCCTAACTCTAACCCTAAACCTCACCCTCACCATAACCCTATCCCTAACCCAAACTGTAAACCTCACCTTAACCCTAACCCTCACCATAGCCCTCACCCTAACCCTAATCCTAACCCTAACCCTCATCTTATCCCTCCCCATAACCCTAATCCTAACCCTCGCCCTAACCCTAACCCTCACCCTCACCCTCAGCCTAAACTTAAGCCTAACCCTAATCCTAACCCTAACCCTAACCATCACACTCACCCTAAACCTAACCCTAAACCTCACCCTAACCCTAACCCTCACCCTCACGTTCACCCTCAGCCTAACCCTAAGCCTAACCCGTACCCTAACCCTAACATTCACACTCACCCTAAACCTAACCTTAATCCTAATCCTAATCCTAACCTTAACCCTCACCCTCAACCTAACCCTCACCTTAAGCCTAAACCTAACATTAATTCTAACATAACCCTCACCCTCAGCCTGACCCTAACCCTAACTCTAACCCTAAACCTCACCTGACCCTAACCCTAACCCAAACCCTATCTCTAAGCCTCATCCGAACCATAACCCTAAACCTCACCATCACCCTCACAGTAACCATAACCCTAACCCTAACGCTAACAATAACCCTAACTCTAACCCTAACCCTCGCCCTAACCATAACCCTCACCCTAAACCTAACACTCACCCTAACACTTACCCTCACCTTAACACTAACCCTAACCCTAACACTAACCCTCACACTAACCCTAGTCATCACCCAAACCCTAAACCTCACCCTACCACTAACCCTAAACCTCACCCTCTCCCTAGCCCTCACCCTAAACCTTAACCCTCATCCTCACCCTAAACCTCACAGTAACCCTAACACTAATCCTCAATCTAACCCTCAAGCTCACCCACACCCTAACCCTAAACCTCACCCTAACATTAACCCTGACACTTAACTTAACCCTCACCCTAAGCCTAACTCTCAACTTTACACTTACCATCACCCCCACATTAACCCTAACACTAAATCTCACCCTAATCCTAACCCTAACCCTCACCCTCAACTTCACGCTCAGCCTAACCCTAAGCCTAAGCCTAAGCCTAACCCTCACCCTCACCCTCACCCTCAGCCAAAACCTAAGGCTAACCCTAACCCTAATCCTAACCCTCACACTCACCCTGTCCCTAACCTTAATCCTAACCCTAACCCTAACCTTAACCTTCACCCTCAAACTCAGCCTAACCCTAACCCTAATTCTAACCCTAAACCTCACCCTCAGCTTAACCCTAATACTAACCCTAACCCTAACCCTAACCCTCCCCCTATCTCTCACCCTAACCCTAACGGTAACACTAACCATAACCCTAAACCTCACCCTAACACTCACCCTAACTGTAACTCTAACCCTAAACGTCACCCTCACCATCACCCTAACCCTAACCCTCACCCTATCACTTACCCTCACACTAACGCTCACGCTAATCCTCACACTCACCCTCAACCTTACCCTAATCCTAAACTTAACCCTAACCCAAAACCTCACCCTAACAATCCCCCTTACCCTAACTCTAACCCTAAACCTCACTCTCAAACTACCCCAACCCTAGCCCTAAACCTCAACCTAAACGTCAGCCTAACCCTAACCCACACCCTCACACTCAACCTCACTGTAACTCTAAGCCTATCCCCAAAAATAATACTAATCCTAACCCTAACCCTCAGCCTCACCCTCACCGCAAACTTAACCCTAACTATAATCCTTACAATAAGCCTAGCCCTAACCCTAACCATAACCCTCACCATAACCCTAACCCTAACCCTAATTCTAAACCTAACCCTATCCCTAAGCCTAACCCTAACCCTAACCTCACACTCACCCTCACCCTAATCCGAATCCTAACCCTAACCGTATGCCTAAACCTAACCCTCACCATAACACTCACCCTAGCCCTCACCCTCATGCTCGGCCTAAGCCTAAGCATAAGCCTTAGCCTAATCCTAACCCTAACCCTCACACTAACCCTAACCCTAACACTAACCCTAACTCTAATTGTAAACCCTAACCCTAACTGCAACTCTAACTCTAAAACTAACCCTAAACCTAACCCTAAAATAACCCTAACCCCAACCCTAAATCTACCCCTAAATCTCATGCTCACCCTAAAGCTATCTCTAACCCTAACCCTAAAACTAAAACTCATCGTAACCCTAACCTTAACTCTCAGGCTAAACCTAACCCTCACCTTCACCCTCACTCTCAGCCTAAACCTAAGGTTAACCCTAAGCCTAACCCTAACCCTCACACTCACCCTAACCCTAACCCTAATCCTAATACTAATCCTAGCCTTAACACTAACCCTCACCCTAACCCTCACCCTAACCCTCGCCCTAACCCTAACCCTAAAACTAACCCTCACCCTCAGCCTCATCCTAACCCTAATTCTAACACTAAACCTCACCCTCACCCAACCCTCACATTAACTCTAACCCTCACCCTAACACTTACCCTCACCCTAACACTAACCCTACATTAACACTAACCCTCAAACTAACCCTAAACTTAACCCTAACCCTAAACTTCAACCTAACCCTCACCCTCACCTTAACCGTAATACTAACCCTATGCCTAACCCTTACCCAAACCGTCGCCCTAACACTATATTTAACCTAAAACCTCACCCTAACCCTAACCCTAAGCCTAACCCTAACCCTAAAAGTAAGCCTAATGCTCAGCCTCACCCTCACCTTAACCCAAACCCTAATCCTAACCCACACCCTAACCCTCACCCTAACTCTCAGGCTAACCCTAACCCTAACCCTAACCCTAACAATCACCCTCACCCTAACCCTAATCCTAAACCTAACCCATTTCCTAACCCTAACGCTCACCCTAACCCTCAACCTAGCCTCACCCAACCCTAATCCTAACCCTAAACCTCATCCTAACCCTCAACCTAACCCTAACCCTCACCCTAACCCTAACTCTAAACCTCACGCTCATGCTCGGCCTAAGCCTAAGCCTAACCCTAACCCTATACCTAACCCTCACCCTAACCCTAACCCTAACACTAACTCTAACTCTAACCGTAAATATCACACTCACCCTATCCCTAAATCTAACCCTAACCCTCACACTAACCATTACACTCGCCCTTACCCTAACCCTCACCCTAACACTTACCCTCACATTAACACTAAACCTAACAATAACACTAAGGCTCACCGTAACCCTAACCCTCATCCTCACCCTAAACCTCACACTAACCCTAATACTAATCCTCAATCTAACCCTCACCCTCACCCTAACCCTAACACTAACCCTCACCCTAACCCTAACACTAACTCTCACCCTAACCCTAACCCTCACTCTTACCGTAACCCTCACCCTCAGCCTAACCCTCAACTTTACCCTTAACTTCACCCCGACCCTAACCCGCACACTAACCATAACCCTAACCCTAACCCTCACCTTAACCCTAGCTCTACACCTAAACCTCACCCTCATGCTAACACTAACTCTAACCCTAACACTAAGCCTCACCCTAAGCCTAACCCTAACCCTCACCCACACTCTTACCTTAACCGTAACACTAACCCTAACCCTAACAATAAACCTAAACCTAAGCCTAACCTTCACCATAAACATAACCCTCATCCGAACCCTAAACCTCACCTTAATACTTACCCTCACCCTTACACTATCCCTAACCCTAACACTAACCCTCACTCTAACCTTAAACCTCACCCTAATTCTAAACCTCACCCTAACCCTAACCCTAAACCTAACCCTCACCCTCACCCTAGCACTCACCCTAACCCTAATTCTAACCCTCACTCTCACCCTAAACCTAACCCTCATCCTCACCCTAAAGCTCACACTAACCTTAAACCTAATCCTCAATCTAAAGCTCACCCTAACCCTTATACTAACCCTAAACCTAAAACTAAACTTATCTTAAACCTCACCCTCAGCCTAAACCTCACCTTTACCATTACCATCGTCCTCACCCTAACCCTAAATCCCATACTAACACTCACCCTAAGAGTAAACCTAACCATCACCCTAACACTAACCCTAACCCTAACCCTCACGCTCAGCCTAACCATAAGCCTAAGAATAAACCTTACCCTATCCCTCACACTCACAGCCTTCACCTGAAACCTAATCCTAACCCTAACCCTCATCCTAACCCTCACACTAACCCTAACCCTAACCATCACCATAAGCCTAATCCTCAACCCCACCCTGACCCTCAGCCTAACCTTAAGCCTAAGCCTAAGATTAACCCTAACCCTCACACTCACACTCAACCTAAACCTAATCCTAACCCTAACCCTAACCATAACCCTAAACCTCAACCTAACCTTCAACCTACCCTTAACCCTAACCCTAACACTAACACTAACCCTCAACTTAACCCTACAACTAACCCTAAATCTAACGCTAAACTTCACCCTCACCCTAAACCTAATCCTATCTATAACCCTAAACCTCACCCTAAAGCTAACCCTAATCCTCACCCTCACCCTCAACTTAACCATCACGATAACTCTAACCCTAACCCTAACAATAACACTAATCCTAACCCTAAACCTAAACATAACCCTAACACTAATCCTAACACTCACCCTCACCTTAAACCTAATCCTAACCCTAACCCTCACCCTAACCCTAACCCTCACCCTAACCCTAACCCTCACCCTCACTGTAACCCTAATCCTCAACCTAACCCTCAACCTAACCATAACCCTAACCCTAAACCTTAACCTAACACTAACCCTAACCCTCACCCTCATCCTAGACCTCACACTTACCCTAATCCTAACCCTAATCCTCATCCTAGCCCGAACACCAACCCTAACCCTAACCATCACTCGAACCCTAACCCTAAACCTCAACCTAACCCTAAGCCTCACGCTCACCCTAACCCTAACCCTCACCCTAACTCTGAACTTAACCGAACCCTAATTCTCACCCTAACCCTAACCCTAACCCGAACCCTAACTCTAACCCTTACCCTCACCCTCACCCTCAGCCTAACCCTAAGGCTAAGCCTAACCCTAACCGTAACTGTAAAACTCACCCTAAACCTTACCCTAATCCTAATAGTAACCCTAAGCCTAACCCTCAACCTCAACCTAACCCTCAACCTAACCCTAACTCTAACACTAACCCTAACCCTAACCCTCAACCTCAGCCTAAAGTTAAAGCTACCTCTAAATCTCACCCTCACCCTAACACTAACCCTAACACTAAACCTCACCCTAACCCCAAGCTAAACCTCACCCTCACCCTAGCCCTCACCCTAACCCTAATCCTAAACCTAACCTTATTCCTAAACCTCAACCTAACCCTCACCCTCACCGTAAACCTAACACTAACACTAACCCTAAACCTCACCCTAACCCTCCACTTTACCCTAACTCTAACCCTAAACCTCATCCTCACCCTAACTCTAAACCTAAACCTAACCCTAAACCTCACCCTAAAACTCACAGTAACCCTAAACCTAATCCTCAATCTAACCCTCACCCTAAGCCTAACCCTAACTTTTACCCTAACCCTAACCCTCACCCTAACCATCCCCCTAACCCTATATTTAACCTTAAACCTCACCCTCACCCTAAACCTAACACTAACCCTAAACCCCACCCTAACCCTAAACCTAACCGTCACCCACACCCTCACCCTCACCATAACTCTAACCCTAACCCTAAGAATAACACTAACCCTAAACCGAACCATCACCCTAACCCTAATACTCAACCCCACTGTCACCCTCACCCTAACCCTAACCCTATCCCTAAACCTAACCCTAATCCTAACCCTCTCCCTAATTCTCACCTAAACCTAACCCTAACACTAACCCTAACCCTAACCCTCAACCTGACCCTCACCCTACCCCTAACCCTAACCCTAAACGTCACCCTCACTCTAACCCTAATCCAAACCCTAAACCTCACCCTAACCCTAACCCTAACCCTCACCCGCACCTTCACCACAACCATGACCCTAAACTTAACCCTAACAGTAACCCTAACCCTAATCCTAACCGTCACCCTAACCATAACCCTCAGCCTAACCCATACCCTTACCCTAACAATTACCATCCCCCTAAAACTAAGCCTAACCCTAACACTATCCCTCACACTAACCCTAACCCTAACCCTAACCCTAAACCTCAACCTAATCCTCACCCTCAACCTAATCCTAACACTTACCATAAACCTAACCCTCACCCTAACCCTCACCCTAACCCTATATCTAATCCTAAACCTCATCCTCACCCTTACCCTAACCCTAACCCTAACCCTCATCCTCACCCTAAACCTCACACTAACCCTAACACAAATCCTCAATCTAACCCTCACCATCACACTAACCCTAACACTAACCCTCACCCGAACCCTAACCCTCAACCTTACCGTAAACATCACCCTCAGCTTAACTCAAAGGTTTACCCTTACCATCACCCTAACCATAAATGTAACACTAACCCTAAACCTAAACTTCAACCTCAGCCTCACCCTAACCCTAACCCTAACCCTAAACCTCACACTCATCCTCACCTTAACCCTAACCCTAACCCTAAACCTCACCCTCACAATAGCCCTCACCATAACCCTAATCCTAAAACTAACCCTCATCCTAACCCTCACCATAAGCCTAACACTCATCCTCACCCTTACCCTAAACCTAAACCTAACCGTCAACCTAACCCTAACCCTCACCCTCACCATAACCCTTACCCTAACCCTCACTCTAACACTAAACTTAACCCAAACCCTAACCCTCACCCTAATCCTAACCCTCACCCTCAACCTCACCCTCAGCCTAACCCTAATCCTAACACTAAACCTAACCCTAACACACACACTCACCCTCACCCTAACTCTAATCCTAACCCTAACCCTCCCCCTAACTCTCACCGTAAACCTAATCTTAACACTAACACTAACCCCAAACCTCAACCTAACCCTCACCCGAACCGTAATTTTAACCCTAAACCTCACCCTCACCCTAAACCTAACTCTAACCCTAACCCAAACCCTAAACCTCACCCGAACCTTAACCCTCACCCTCACTGTAACTCTAAACCTAACGATAAAAGTAACACTAACCCTAAACGGAACCATCACCCTACCCCTAATCCTCACCCCCACCCTCACCTTCAGCCTAACCATAAGCCTAAGCCTAACCCTCAACCTAACCCTTACACTCACTCTCACCCTAACCCTAATCCTAAACCTAAACTTAAACCTAACCCTAAACCTCACCCTAATCCTCATCCTCACACTCACCTTTGCCCAATCCCTAAACTTAACCCTCACCCTAACCTTAAGCCTAATCCTCACCCTAAGCCTCACACTCACCCTCACCCTAACCCTAATACTAACCCTAACCCTAACCCTAACCCTCACCCTAACCCTCACCCTAGCCCTAATCCTAACCCTAATCCTAATCCTAAACCTCATCCTAACCCTCACCCTAAACCTAACCCTAAACCTCACCCTCAACCTAGCCCTCACCCTAAACCTAATCCTAACCTTAAAGCTCATCCAAAACCTCCCCATAACCCTAACCTTAGCTCTCAACCTAAACCTACCCCTCACCCTCAACCTCAATCTCAGCCTAACACTAACCTTCACCCTAACCCTCACATTCACCCTAACAGTAACCCTAATCCTAAACCTAACCTTATCACTAAACCTCAACCTAAACCTCACCCTCACCCTAAACCTAACACTAACCCTAACCCTTAACCTCTCCAAACCCTAACTCTAACCCTAAACTTCACCCTCAACCTAACCCTAACCCTAAGCCTAACTCTCACCCTCCCCCTAACCCTAACCCTATCACTCACCCTAACCATAAACTTAATCCGAATCCTAACTCTCACACTAACCCTAAACCACACTCACCCTCACCCTAACTCTAATCCTAACCCTAACCCTCCCCCTAACTCTCATCGTAAACCTAATCTTAACACTAACACTAACCCTAAACCTCAACCTAACCCTCACCCGAACCGTAATTTTAACCCTAAACCTCACCCTCACCCTAAACCTAACTCTAACCCTAACCCAAACCCTAAACCTCACCCTAACCCTAACCCTCACCCGCACCCTCACCCTCACTGTAACTCTAAACCTAACCATAAAAATAACACTAACCCTAAACGGAACCATCACCCTACCCCTAATCCTCACCCCCACCCTCACCTTCAGCCTGACCATAAGCCTAAGCCTAACCCTCAACCTAACCCTTACACTCACTCTCACCCTAACCCTAATCCTAAACCTAAACTTAGACCTAACCCTAACCCTAACCCTAAACCTAACCCTAATCCTCATACTCACACTCACCCTTGCCCAATCCCTAAACTTAACCCTCACCCTAACCTTAAGCCTAATCCTCACCCTAAGCCTCACACTCACCCTCACCCTAACCCTAATACTAACCCTAACCCTAACCCTAACCCTAACCCTCACCCTAACCCTCACCCTAGCCCTAATCCTAACCCTAATCCTAATCCTAAACCTCATCCTAACCCTCACCCTAAACCTAACCCTAAACCTCACCCTCAACCTAGCCCTCACCCTAAACCTAATCCTAACCTTAAAGCTCATCCAAAACCTCCCAATAACCCTAACCCTAGCTCTCAACCTAAACCTAACCCTCACCCTCAACCTCACTCTCAGCCTAACACTAACCTTCACCCTAACCCTCACATTCACCCTAACAGTAACCCTAATCCTAAACCTAACCCTATCACTAAACTTCAACCTAAACCTCACCCTCACCCTAAACCTAACACTAACCCTAACCCTTAACCTCTCCATAACCCTAACTCTAACCCTAAACTTCACCCTCAACCTAACCCTAACCCTAAGCCTAACTCTGACCCTCCCCCTAACCCTAACCCTATCACTCACCCTAACCATAAACTTAATCCGAATCCTAACTCTCACACTAACCCTAAACCTCAGCATAACCCTAAACCTAAACGTAACCTTAACCCTAACAATCACACTCACCCTCACCCTACCCTCCCCCTAACCGTATATCTAACCCTAAACCTCACCCTCACTCTAACCCTAACCCTAACACTAAACCCCATTATAACCCTAAACTTAACCCTCATCCGCACCCTCACCCTCACCGTAAATCTAACCCTAACCCTAACAATAACACTAACCCTAACTCAACCATCACCCTAACCCTAATGCTCACCCCCACACTCACCCTCACCCTAACCCTAATCCTAAACCTAGCCCTATCCCTAAACCTCAACCTAAACTTCACCCTCACCCTAACCCTAACACTAATCCTAACCCTAATCCTCATCCTAACCCTCCCCTTAACGCTAACTCTAACCCTAAACGTCACACTGACCCTCACCCTAACCCTAACCCTAACGCTAAACCTCTCCCTAAACCTCAACCTAACCGTAACCCTCACCCCCATCCTCAACCTCACCATAACTCTAACCCTAACTATAACAATAACACTAACCCCAACCCTAACCATAACCATAAACCGCAACCTCAGCCTAACCCTCACCACTAACTTAACTCTAACCATACCACAAACAATAACCCTAATCCTAACCCTAACCCTAATACACACACCCACTCTCACCCTAAGCCTAACCCTAACCCTAACCCTAACCCTAACCATAACCCTCACTGTAACTCTAAACCTAACCCTAACCCTAACACTAAACCTAACCCTAAGCCTCAGCCTCATCCTCACCCTACCCCAAACACTAAACCGAACCCTCACCCTAACCCTAATCCTGACCCTAACCCTAAACCTAACCCATACACTCACCCTCTCCCTACCCCTAATCCTATACCTAAACCTATCCCTAACCCTAACCCTCACCCTCACCCAAAACCTCAAAGTATCTCTAACTCTAAACCTAACAATAACACTAACCCTAACCCTAACCATAACCCTCACCCTCAACCTCATCCTCACCACAAACTTAACTCTAACCATAATACTAAAAATAACCCTAACCCTAACATTAACCGTAATCCTCTCCCCCACCCTCACCCTCAGCCTAACCCTAAGCCAAACCCTAACCGTAACTCTAAAACTAACACTCACCATAACCCTAACCCTAAACCTGATCCTAAACCTAAACCTAAGCCAAACCCTAACCCTAAACCTAAATCTAATCCTCAGCCTCACTCTCACCCTAAACCAAAACCTAACCTTAACCCCCAACCTAACCCTAAACCTAACCCTAAACCTAACCATAACCATAACCCTCACTGTAACCCTAAAACTAACCCTAACCCTAACCTTAAACCTAACCCTAATCCTCAGGCTCAACCTCACCCTAAACCAAAACCTAACCCTAACCCTCACCCTAACCCTAAGCCTAACCCTAACCCTAACCCTCACACTCACCCTCACCCTAACCCTAAACATAAACCTAACCCTATCCCTAACCCCAACCCTCACAGTCAGCCTCAACCTAGCCCTCACCCTAACCCTAATCCTAAACCTAAACCTTATCCTTACCCTCACCCTAACCCTAAACCTAACCCTCACCCTAACCCTAAACCTAACCCTCTCCCTCATGCTCAGCCAAAGCCTACTCCTAAACCTAAACCTAAGCCTAAACCTAACCCTAACCCTCACCCTAACCCTTACCCTAACACTAACCTTAACTCTAACCCTAAACCTCACCCTTTCCCTAACCCTAACTCTAAACCTAACAGTGAACCTAAACCTCATCCTAACCTTAACCCTCACACACACCCTAACCTTTAACCTAATCCTAATCCGTTCACTAAGCTCAACACTCACCCACACCCTAACCCTAACTCTAACACTAACCCTAACCCTAACCCTCACCCTCAGCCTCACCCTAACCCTAACTCTAACCCTAAACCTAAACCTCACCCTAACCCTAACATTAAACCTAACGCCAAACCTCACCCTAAGCCTAATCCTAAAACTCACCCTCACACTAGCCCTCACACTAACCCTAATCCTAATCCTAACGCTCATCCAAACCCTCCCAATAACCCTAAACCTACCCTCACCCTATCCCTAACCCTCAAAGTCTCCCTCATCCTCAGCCTAACCCTAAGCCTAAACCTAACCCACACCCTAACCCTCAAACTCAACCTCACCCTAACCCTAATCCTAAACCTAACCCTATCCCTAAACCTCAACCTAAACCTCAGCCTCACCCTAAACCTAACAATAAACCTAAACCTGAACCTCACCCTAACCCTCCCCCTAACCCTAACTCTAACTCTAAACCTCACCCTCACCCTAATCCTAACCCTAACCCTAAACCTCACCCTAAACCTCACCCTAACCCTAAAACTCACACTCACCCAAAACCTCAAAGTAACTCTAACTCTAAACCTAAAAATAACACTAACCCTAAACCTAATCCTAACCATAACCCTCACCCTCACCGAAAACTTAACCCTAACCATAACACTAACAATAACCCTAACCCTAACACTAACCCTAATCCTCACCCCCACCCTCAACCTCAGCCTAATCATAAGCCAAACCGTAACCCTAACCCTAAAGCTAACCCTCACTGTAACCCTAACCTTAAACCTAACCCTAACCCTAAACCTATCCCAAACCTTAACCCTAAACCTAACCCTAATCCTCAGCCTCAACCTCACCCTAACCCTAAACCACACACTAACGCTAAGCCTAACCCTAAACCTAAAACTAACCCTCACACTCACCCTCACCCTAAACCTAATCCTAAACCTAACCCAAACCCTAACTCTAACCCTCACCCTAAGCCTCAACCTAGCCCTCACCCTAACCCTAAATCTAAACCTAACACTAAACCTAAACCTCATCCTAACCATAAACCTAACCCTCACACTCACACTCACCATAACCGTAGCCTTAAGCCTAACAGTAACCCTAACCCTAGCCCTAACCCTCACCCTTACCATAACCCTCACCCTAACCTAACGCTCACCCTAACACTTACCCTCACCCTAACACTAACTCTAACCCTAACACTAACCTTCACACTATCCCTAACCATCACCCTAACCGTAATCCTCAAACTAACCCTAACCCTAATCCTCACCCTCAACCTAACCCTCACCCTAAACCTAACCCTCATCCTCACCCTAAACCTCAAAATAACCCTAAGACTAATCCTCAATCTAACCCTCACCCTCACCCTACCCCTCAACCTAACCCTCACCTTAACCCTAACCCTCACCCTAACCCTCACCCTAACCCTAACTCTACGCATAAACCTCACCCTAATCCTAACCCTCAGGCACACCCTCTCCATCACTGGAACCCTAAGCCTAACCCTAACCCTAATCCTAACCCTCACACTAACTCTAAGCCTTACCCTCACCCTAACCCTAACCCTCACCCTCACCCTCACCCTCAGCTTAAACCTAAGCCTAAGCTTAACCCTAACACTCACACTCACCCTAAACCTTACCCTAATCCTAATCCTAAACCTAAGCCTAAACCTCACCCTCACCCTAACCCTAAACCTAACCTTAATCCTCAGCCTCACCCTTACCCTAACCCAAACCCTAACCCTAACCCCCAGCCTAACCCTAAGCCTAACCCTAACCATCACACTCACCCTCACCCTAAACCTAATACTAAACCTAAACTTATCCCTAACCCTAACCCTCACCCTAAGCCTCAACCTAGCCCACACCAGAAACCTAAATCTAACCCTAACCCTAAACCTAAACCACATCCTAAACCTAAACATAAGCCTCACCCTCACCCTCACCATAACCGTAGCCCTAACCCTAACAGTAACCCTAACTCTAGCCCTATTCCTCACAGTTACCATAAGCCTCACCCTAACCCTAACCCTCAACCTAACACTTAACCTCACCCTAACACTAACTCTAACCCTAAGACTAACCCTCACACTATCCCTAACCATCACTCTAAACCTTATCCTCACCCTAACCCTAACCCTATCTCTCACCCTCAACCTAACCCTCACCCTAAACCTAACCCTCATACTCACCCTAAACCTCACAATAACCATAACACTAATCCTCAATCTAACCCTCACCCTCACCCTACCCCTAAACCTAACCCTCACCCTAACCCTAAACCTCACCCTAACCCTCACCCTAACCTTAACTCTACACCTAAACCTCACCCTAACCCTAACTCTAACACTAACCCTAACCCTAACTCTCACCCTCATCCTCACCCTAACCCTAAACCTCAACCTCACCCTAACCCTAACCCTAAACATAACGCTAAACCTCACCCTAACCCTAACTCTAACACTAACCCTAACCCTAACCCTCACCCTCAGCCTCAACCTAACCCTAAACCTCAACCTCACCCTAACCCTAACCCTAAACCTAACGCTAAACCTCACCCTAACCCTAACCCTAAAACTCACCCTCACCCTAGTCCTGATCCTAACACTAATCCTAACCCTAACAATCATCCAAACCCTCCACATAACCCTAACACTAGCCCTCACACTAACCCTAAACCTCGAACTCACACTCACCCTCAGCCCAAACCTAAACCTAAACCTAAACCTCACCCTAACCCTCACAATCACCCTCAACCTAACCCTAATCCTAAACGTAACCCTATCCCTAAACCTCAACCTAAACCTCACCCTCACCCTAAAACTAACACTAACCCTAACCCTGAAACTCACCCTAACCTTCCCACTAACCCTAACTCTAACCCTAAACCTCACCCTCACCCTAACCCTAACCTGAACCTTAAACCTTACCCTAACCCTAACCCTCACCCTCACCCAAAACCTCAAAGTAACTCTAACTCTAAACCTAAAAATAACACTAACCCTAACCCTAACCCTAACCCTAAACATAACCCTCACCCTCAGCCTCACCCTCACCGCAAACTTAACTCTGACCATAACACTAACAATAACCCTAACGGTAACACTAACTCTAATCCTCACCTCGACCCTCAGCCTAACCCTAAGCCAAACCCTAACCCTAACCCTAAACCTAACTCTAACCCTAAACCTCACCCTCACCCTAAACCTAACTCTAAACCTAACCCTGAACCTAAACGTCATCCTAAACCTAACCCTCACACACACACTAACCCTTACCCTAATCCTAATGCTTTCACTAAGGCTAACCCTCACCCACACCCTAAACCTCACCCTAACCCTAACTCTAACACTAACCCTAACTCTAACCCTAAACCTCAGCCTCACCCTAACCCTAACCCTAAACCTAACGCTAAACCTCACCCTAACCCTAACCCTAAAACTCACCCTCACCCTAGCCCTCACCCTAACCCTAATCCTAACCCTAGCCCTCACCCTAACCCTAATCCTAACCCTAACGCTCATCCAAACCCTCCCCATAACCCTAAACCTAGCCCTAACCCTAACCCTCAAAATTTCCCTCACCCTCAGCCTAACCCTAAGCCTAAACCTAACCCTCACGCTAACCCTCACATTCAACCTCTCCCTAACCCTAATACTAAACCTAACCCTATCCCTAAACCTCAACCTAAACCTCCCCCTCACCCTAAACCGAACCCTAACCCTAACCCTGAACCTCATCCTAACTGTCCCCCTAACCCTACCTCTAACACTAATCCTCCCCCTCACACTAACTCTAATCCTAACCCTAAACCTCACCCTAAACCTCACCCTAACCCTAACCCTCACCCTCACCTAAAACTTCAAAGTAACTCTAACGCTAAACCTAACAATAACACTAACTCTAACCCTAACCCTAACCATAAACCTCACTCTCAGCCTCACCCACACCGTAAACGTAACCCTAACCATAACACTAACAATAATCATAACCCTATCCCTAACCCTAACCCAACCCTAACCCTCACACTCACCGTCACCGCAAACTAAATCCTAAACCTAACCCTATCCCTAACCATAACCTTCACCCTAAGCCATAACCTAGCCCTCACCCTAACCCTAAATCTAACTCAAACCCTAAACCTAAAACTCTTCCTAAAACTAAACTTAACCCTCACCCTCAACCTCACCGTAACCGTAGCTTAACACTAACAGTAACCCTAAATCTACACCTAACCCTCACCCTTACCATAACCCCCACCCTAACACTAACCCTCACCCTAACACTTATCCTCACCCTAACACTAACAATAACCCTAGCACTAACACTCACACTATCCCTAACCATCACCCTAAACCTAATCCTCACCCTAACCCTAACCCTAACCCTCACCCTCAACCTAACACTCACAATAAACCTATAAACCTAACCCTCATCCTCACCCTAAACCTCACAATAACTCTAACATTAATCCTCAATCTAACCCACACCCTCACCCTACCCCTAAACCTAACCCTCACCCTAACCCTAACTCTAAACCTAAACCTCACCCTAACCCTCTCCCTCACGCTCACCCTCTCCCTCAGTATAACCCTAAGCCGAACCCTAACCCTAACACTCACACTAACTCTAACCCTTACCCTCACCCTAACCCTCAACCTAACCCTAGCCCTCACGCTCACTGTAACCCTAACACTTACCCTCACCCTGACCCTAACCTTCACCATCACACGCACCCTCAGCTTAACCCTAAGCTTAAGCCCAACCCTAACCTTAACCCTCAGCCTCACCCTAACACTCACCCTAACCCTAACTCTAACACTAAACCTAACCCTCATCCTCAGCCTCACCCTAACCCTAACTCTAACCCTAAACCTCACCCTCACCCTAACTCTAACCCTAAGCCTAACCCTAAATCTCACGCTCATCCTAGCCCTCAACCTAACCCTAATCCTTACCGTAATGCTCATCCTAACCCTCCCCTAACCCTAACCTTAACCCCCACCCTAATCCTCAACCACACCCTCACACTCAACCTAACCCTAAGCCTAACCCTGTCCCTAACACTAACCCTAACCCTCACCGTAAACCTAACCGTATCCCTAACGCTAACCCTAAACTTAAACCTAAACCTAAACCTAACCCTAATCCTCAGCATCACCCTCACCCTAACCCAAACCCTAAACCTAATCCTCACCCTAACCCTAAGCCTAAACCTAACATAACCATAACCCTCACACTAACCCTCACCCTAACCCTAATCCTAAGCCTAACTTAACCCTAAAACTAAACCTCACCCTATCCCTAACTCTAACATTAACCCTAACCCTAACCCTCACCCTCAGCCTCACCCTAACCCTAACTCTATTCCTAACCCTAACACTAAACCTCACCCTAAGCCTAAGCCTAAACCTAACCCTCACCCTCACCCTCACCGTAACCGTAACCCTAACCCTAACCCTAAAAATAACCCTAACCCTATCCCTTTTCCTCACCCTAACCATAACCCTCACCCTAAGGCTAACCCTCACCATAACACTTACCCTCACTCTAACACTAACCCTAACCCTAACACTAACCCTCACACTAAACCTAACCCTCAACCTAATCCTAAACCTCACCCAAACCCGAACCCAAACCCTCACCCTCACCGTAGCCCTCACCCTAACCCTGATTCTAACCCTCACCCTCACAATAAACCTAACCCTCATCCTCACACTAAACCTCACACTGACCGTAACCCTAATCCTCAATCTAACCCTCACCCTACCTCTAACCCTAACCCTTACCCTAACCCTAAACTGAACTTTAATCCTCACCCTTATCTTAACCTTCACCCTCAGCCTAAACCATACTTTACACTTAGCATCTTCCTCACCCTAAACCTAACCCTCATCCTCACACTAAACTTCACACTGACCCTAACCGTAATCCTCAATCTAACACTCACCCTACCTCTAACCCTAACCCTTACCATAACCCTAAACTGAACTTTAACCCTCACCCTTATCTTAACCTTCACCCTCAGCCTAAACCATACCTTTACCCTTAGCATCTTCCTCACCCTAAACCTCACGCTAACCCTAAACCTCATCCTAAACCTCACCCTAACCATAAACCTAACCATCCCCCTAAACCTAGGCCTCACCCTCAACCTCAAGCTCAGCCTATCCCTAAGCATAAGCCTAAGCCTAAGCCTAACCCTCACCCTCACTGTAACTCTAACCCTAACCCAAACAATAAAACTAATCCTAAGCCTAAACCTAACCTAACCCTAACCCTACCCTAATCCTCACACTCACCCTCACCCTGACCCTAACCCTAATCCTAACCCAACCCTCACCCTAATGCTAAACGTCACCCTTACAATAAAACTAACCCTCATCCTAACACTCACCCTGACCCTCACCCTAATACTAAACCACACCCTAAACCTAACCCTAACACTCACCCTCACCCAAGCCCTCACCCTAACACTAATTCTAACCCTAACCCTCACCCTAACCCTAACCCTCATCCTCAACCTAAACCTCAAACTAACCATAACCCTAATCCTCAATCTAATCCTCACCCTAACCCAAAACCTAACCCTAACTCTAAACCTAAACCTCACCCTCACCCTCACCCTAACGTTAACCCTAACCCTAAACCTCACACTAACCCTAAGCCTCACCCTCACCCTAAACTTCACCGTAACTCTAACCCTAACAATAACACTAACCCTAAACCTAACCATAACCCTATCCATAACCCTAAACCTCATTGTAAGCCTAACCCTTACACTAACACTAACACTAACCCTAAACCTATCCCGAAACCTAAAACTAATCCTCAGCCTCACCCTCACCCTAACCAAACCTTAACCCTAAACCTCACCCTAACCCTAAGCCTAACCCTAACCCTAATCCTCACACTCACCCTCATCCTAACACTTATCCTAAACCTAACCCTATCCCTAACCTTAACCCTTACCCTAACCCTCAACCTAGCCCCTACCCTAACCCTATTCCTAACTGTAAATCTCATCCTAACCCTAAGCCTAACCCTAACCTTAACCCTCACCCTAAACCTAAACCTATCGCTCACCCACATGCTGGGCCAAAGCCTAAGCCAAAGTCTATCCCTAACCCTAACCCTAAGCTTCGGCCTAACCCTAAACTTAACACTAACTCTAACTCTAAACCTAAACTTGACCCTCATCCAAACCCTAACTCTAACCCTAACCCTAAACCTAAACCTCATCCTAAACCTAAAACTAAAAATAACCCTAACCCTAACCCTAATCCTACCCTAAATCTAACCCTAAAACTAAACCTAACCCTAACCCTAACCTTAACCCAAACCCTAACCCTAACCCTAACCCTAACACTCACACTAACCCTAACCCTCACCCTAATACTAAACCACACCCTAAGCCTAACCCTAACACTCACCCTCACCCAAACCCTAACCCTAACCCTCACCCTAATCCTAATTTTAACCATAACCCTCAACCTAACCCTAAACTTAACCAAACCCTAACTCTCACGCTAACACTAACCCTAACCCTCACCAAAACCCTAACATTCACCCTCACCCTCACTCTCAGCCTAACCCTAAGCCTAATCCTAAACTTAACTCTCACACTCACCATAACCCTTACCCTAATCTTAAACCTAACCCTAAGCCTAAGCCTCACCCTCACCCTAACCCTCACCCTAAACCTAACTCTAACACTAACCCTAAACATAAACCTCAATCTAAGCCTCACACTTACCCTAACTTTAATCCTAAACCTCACCCGAACACTAACCATAACTCTAACCCTAATCCTAACACTAAACCTCAAATTGACCCTAAACCTAACCCTCACCCTCACCTTAAACTTAACCCTAAGCCTAACCCTAACAATAACCCTCACCCTCACCGAAACACTAATCCTAACCCTAACCCTAACCCTAACCCTAAAACTCACACTCACCATAACTCTAACCCTCATCCTAACCCTCACCCTAACCCTAACCCTAAACCTCACCCCAACACTAACCCTAACACTCACCCTCACCCTAACCCTAATCCTAACCCTAATCCTCATCCTAACCCTCACCCTAAATTTAACCCTAACCCTCACCCTCACCCTCAACCGAAACCTAAGCCTAACTCTCACCCTAACCCTATTCCTAACACTAACCCTCACCCTAACCCTAAATCTAAACCTAACCCTCACCCTAACCCTAACCCTCACCCTCACCGTAACCCTAACCCTCAAGCTAACCCTCACCCTAACCATAACCCTAAACCTAAACCTTAATCTAACACTAACCCTAAACCTAACCCTCAACCTAAACCTCACCCTAACCCTAACTCTGTCCCTAAATATCACCCTCACACTTACCCTAACCTTACGCTTAAACCTAAATATAAACCTCAACTTAACCCTAACCGTAAACCTCACCCTCACCACAGCCCTCACCCTAACCCTAATCCTAACCCTCAAGCTAACCCTAACCCTCACACTCACTGTAACCCTTACTCTAACCCTCACCCTAACCCGAAACTTAACCCGAACCTTAACTCTCACCCTAACTCTAACCTTAACCCTCACCCAAACCCTAATCCTCCTCCCTCACTCTCACTTTCAGCCTAAAACTAGGCCTAACCCTAACCTTAACCCTAAACCTCACACTAACCCTCACCATAACCCTAATCCTAATCCTAACACTAACCCTAAACATCACCCTCACCTAACCCTCACCTTAAGCCTAACCCTAACATTCATTAAGCCTAACACTAACCCTAACCCTAAACCTCATCATCACCCTAAACCTCACACTAACCCTAACATTAATCCTCAATCTAACCCTCACCTTCACCCTAACCCTAACCCGAAACATCACCCCAAACCTAACCCTCACCCTTACCATAACCCTCACATTCAGCCTAACCCTCACCTTTATCCTTACCGTCACCCCCACCCTAAAACTCACCCTAACCCTACCCCTCACCCTGACCCTAATCCTACCCTTAAACCTCACTCTCACCCTGACCCTAACTCTAACCCTAACCCTAACACTAAACCTCACCCTAAACCTAACCCTAACCCTCACCCTCACCCTCACTGTAATCGTAACCCTAACCCTAACCCTAACAATAACCATAACCATAACCCTAACCCTCACCCTAACAATAACCCTCACCCTAACCCTAACCCTCACCCTCAACCTCATACTAAGCATAACCCTAAGACTAAGAGTAACCCTTACAATAACCCTCATCCTCACCCTAGCCCTCACCCTAACCCTAATCCTAATGCTAACCCTCAACCTAACCCTAACCCTAACCATCACCCTAACCCTAATCCTCACCCCCACCCGCACCCTCAGCCTAACCCTAAGCCTAAGGCTAACCTTAACCCTAACCCTTAACACTAAACCTAACCCTAACCCTAATCCTAACCCTAAAACTAATCCTAACCCTAAACCTCAACCTAACCCTCACCCTAACCTTAACCCTAACAGTAACCCAAAATCTCTAATCCTAATCTTAACCCTAATCCTAAACCTCACCCTAAGCCTCACCTTAACCCTAACCCTAACCCTAACAATCACCCTCACACTAGCCATCACCCTAACCCTAATCCTAAACCTAACTCTCATCCTAACCCTCCCCATAACCCTAACCCTAACCCTCACCCTAACCCTAACCCGCACCATCACCCTCCCGTCAGCCTAACCCTAAGCCTAACCCTAAACTTAAATCTTTCCCTCACACTCACCCGAACCCTCACCCTCTCAATAATTCTAACCGTAACCCTAACCCTAACCCTAAACCTCACGCTCACCCTAACCCTAAACCTAACCCTCACACTCACCCTATCCCTAACACTAACCCTAACAATAACCCTCCCCCTAAGCCTCCCCCTAACCCTATATCTAACCCTAAACCTCACCCTCACCCTAATCCTAACCCTAACCCTTAACCCCACCCTAACCCTAACCCTAACCCTCAACTGCACCCTCACCTTCAACATAACTCGTACCTTAACCCTAACAATAACACTAACCCTAACCCTAACCATCACCCTAACCCTAACTCTAACCATAAACCTCACCCTCACCCTAACCCTAACTCTAACCCTAACCCTAACACTAAACCTCACCCTAAACTTAAACCTAACCCTCACCCTCACCGTAATCGTAACCCTAACCCTAACCCTAACAATAACCGTAACCGTAACCCTAACCCTTACCCTAACAATAATCCTCACCCTAACATTAACCCTCACCCTAACACTTACACTCATCCTAACACTAACCCTAAACCTAACACTAACCCTCACACTAACCCTAACACTCACTCTAATCCTAAACCCCACCCTAAACCTAACACTAACTCTAACACTCACCCTCACCCTAGCCCTCACCCTAACCCTAATCCTAACACTCACCATCACCCTAACCATAATCGTAACCCTAACCCTCAACCTAACCCTAACCCTCACCCTCACCGTAACCCTAACCCTCATCCTAACCCTAACCCAAACCCTAATCCTAACTCGAAACCTCACCCTAACCCTAACCCTAAACGTCACGCTCACCCTAGCACTCACCCTAATACTAATCCTAACCCTAACCCTCAACCTAACCCTAAAATTAATCGAAACCTAACTCTCACCCTAAACCTAACCCTAACCCTCACCCTAACCCTGACCCTCACACTCACCCTCACTCTCAGCCTAACCCTAAGCCTAAGCCTAACCCTAACTCTAACCCTCACACTCACCCTAACACTTACCCTAATCTTAATCCTAACCCTAAGCCTAACCCTCACCCTCATCCTAACCCTCACCTTAACCCTAACTCTAACACTAACCCTAAACCTAACCCTCACCCTCAGCCTCAACCTTACCCTAACTATAACCCTAAACCTCAACCTCACCCTAAACCTAACCCTAACCCTAACCTTCAACCTCACCGTATCCCTAACACTAAACCTCACCCTCACCCTAGCCCTCACCCTAACACTAATCTTAACCCTAACATTCATCCTAAACCTCCCCATAAACCTAAACCTAACTCTCACCCTAACCCTAACCCTCAACCTAACCCTCACTCTCAGCCTAAACTTAATCCTAACCCTAAACCTAACCCTAACCCTCAGACTCACCCTAACCCTAATCCTAATCTTAATCCTAACCCCAACCCTAAAGCTCACCCTCACTCTAACCCTCAACTAAACCTAACCCTAACCCTAACACTAACCCTAAACCTAACCCTCACCCTCAGCCTCACCCTAAACATAACTGTAACTCTAAAATTCACCCTCACCCTAACTCTAACCCTAAACCTAACCCTAAACCTCAACCGAAACCTAACCCTAAACCTCACCCTCACCCTAGCCCTTACCTTAACCCTAATCCTAACCCTAACCCTCATCCTAACCCTCCCCCTAACCCTAACCCTAACACTCAACTTAACCCTAACCGTCACCCTCAACATCAACCTCAGCATATCCTTAAACCTAAACCTAAACCTAACCCTAACACACACACTCACCCTCGACCTATCCCTAATCCTATCCCTAACCCTAACCCTAACCCAAACCCTCCCGCTAACTCTCACTCTAAAGCTAACCCTAACACTAACCCTCACCCTCACCCTAAGCTTAATTCTAATCCTAAACTTCACCCTCACACTAACACTAACTCTAACCCTAACCCAAACCCTAACCCTCACCTTAAACCTAACCCTCACCCTCACCCTCAATCTCACCGTAACTATAACCCTAACCCTAACAATAACACTAAGCCTAACACTAACCATAACCATAACCCTCACCCTCAGCCTCACCCTCACCGCAAACTTATCCCTAACCATAACACTCACAATAACCCTAACCCTAACCCTAATCCTAATCCTCACCACCACCCCAACCTCACCATCAGCCTAAGCCTAACCCTAACGTTAACCCTAGCCCTCACCGTAACCCTAATCCTAACCCTAACAATAACCCTAACTCTACCCCTAATCCTAACCATCACCCTCACCCTAACCCTCACCCTTACTGTAACCCTAACCCTCACCCTAACCATCACTCTAACCCTAAACCTAAACCTCACCCTAACACTAACCCTAAACCTCACCCTCACCCTAGCCCTCAACCTAACCCAAATCTTAAATCTAATCCTCATCCTAACCCTCACCCTAACCCTCACACTAACCCTAAACTTAACCTGAACCCTAACTCTAACCCTAAAGCTAGCCCTAACCCTCAGCCTAACCCTAAAGCTCACCCTCTCCCTCACCCTCAGTGTAATGCTTAGCCTAAGCGTAACCCTATCTTTAACCCTCACACACACTCTAATACTTACCCAAACCCTAATCCTAATCCTAATCCTAAACTTCACCCTCAGCCTCACCTTAACCCTAAGTCTAAGCCTAATCCTCACCCTCACCCTAACCCTAACCCTAAACCTAACCCAAAACCTCACCCTAACCCTAAACCTAAACCTCATCCTCACCCTAACCCTCACCCTAAACCTAATCCTAACCCTAACCCTCATCCTAACCCTCACCCTAACACTAACCCTAACCCTCACCCTCAACCTCACCCTAAATCTAACCCTAAACCTAACACTCAACCTAACCCTTACCCTAACCCTAACCCTCAACCTAACCCTAACCCTCACCCTCAATTTAACCCTTACCCTCACCCTCACCCTAACCCTAAACTTAAACTGAAACCAAACTCTCACCCTAATCCTAAACCTAACCCTCCCCCTAACCCTAACCTTCAAACTTACCCTCACCTTCAGCCTAACACTAAGCCTAAACCTAACCCTATGCCTAACCCTCACACTCACCCTAACCATAATGCTAATCCTAATCCTAACACTAACCCTAAACCTCACCCTCACCTTAACCCTCACCTTAAGCCTAACCCTAACATTAATCCTAAACCTAACCCTAACCCTAAACCTCATCCTCACCCAAAATCTCACACTAACCCTCACACTAATCCTCAATCTAACCCTCACCCTCACCTTCACCCTAGCCCTCACCCTAACACTAACACTCATCCTCACCCTAAACCTCACACTAAAGCTAACACTAATCCTCAATCTAACCCTCACCCTCACCCTAACCCTAACCCTAAACATCACCCTAAACGTAACCCTCACCCTTACCATAACCCTCATCCTCAGCCTAACCCTCACCTTTAGACTTACAGTCACCCCCACCCTAACCCTCACCCTAACCCTACCCTTCACCCTGACCCTAACCCTACACCTAAACCTCAACCTCACACTAACCCTAACTCTAACCCTAACCCTAACACTAAACCTCATGCTATCCCTAACCCTAACCCTCACCCTCAACCTCATGCTCACCCTAACCCTAAGCCTAAGCCTAACCATTAACCTAACCCTCACCCTCAACCTAGCCCTCAACCTAACCCTAATGCTAACCCAATCCCTCATCCTAACACTCACCCTAACCCTAACCTTAACCATCACCCTAACCCTAATACTCACCCCCACCCTCACCCTCAGCCTAACACAATGCCTAAGCCTAACCCTAACCCTAAACCTCACACTGACCCTCAGCCTAACCCTAATCCTAACCCTAACCCTATCCCTAAACCTCAACCTAACCCTCACCATAACCTTAACCCTAACACTAATCCTAACATTAACGCTCGACCTAATGCTCCAAGTAACTCTAAATCTAACCCTAAACCTCACCTCACCCTAACGCTAATACTAAAACTAACCCTAAACCTAACCCTTAACCTCACCCTCACCCTCACCCTCACACTCACCATTACTCTAACCCTAACTCTAACAATAACACGAATCCTAACCCTAAACCTAACCCTAACCCAAACCCTAATCCTAACAATCACCCTCACCCTAACCATAAACTTAACCCTAACCCTCATCCTAACCCTAATGCAAAACCTACCCCTAACCCTAAACATTACCCTAACACTAACCCTAATCCTCACCCCCACCCTAGCCCTCACCCTAACACTAATCCTTACCTTATCCCTCACCCTAACCCTAACTTTAACAGAACCCTCACTCTCACCCTAACCCTAACATTAACCCTCAATCTAACCCTAACCCTCACCCTCACCATGACTCTCAGCCTAACCCTAAGCCTAAGTCTAAACCTAAACCTAAACCTAAACCTCACACTCACTCTAACCCTTACCCTAATCCTAAACCTATCGTTAAGCCTAAACCTAACCCTCAACCTCAGCCTCACCCTTACCCTAACTCTAACCCTCAACCTCAGCCTCACCCTTACCCTAACTCTAACCCTAAACCTCACCCTCACCCTAAACCTAACTCTAACCCTAACCCTAACACTAAACCTCACCCTTAGCCTAACCCTAAACCTCAATCTCACTGTAACCCCAACCCTAACCCTAACCCTAACAATAAAACTCACCCTCACCATAACCCTAATTCTAACCCTAACCGTCACCCTAACCCTAACCCTCACCCTCACCGTAACACTAACCCCCATCCCAACCCTCACCCTAACCCTAATACTAAACCTAAACCTTACCGTAACACTAAACGTAACCCTCACCCACACCCTAGCCCTCACCCTAATGCTAATCCTCACACCAACCCTAAAATTAACCGATCCTTTTCTCTCACCCTGACCCTAAACCTCACCCTAACTCTAACCATAACCCTCACCCTGACCCTCACTCTCAGCCTAACCCTAAGCCTAAGCCTAACCCTAAACCTAACCTTTACACTCATCCTTACCTTACCCTAATCCTAATCCGAACTCTAGGCCTAACCCTCACCCTCAACCTAACCCTCACCCTAATTCTAACTGTAACACTAATCCTAACACTAACCCTGAACTTCAGCCTCAACCTTACCATAAATCTAACCCTAAACCTCACCCTCACCCTAACCCTAACCCTAACCCTAAACCTCACCTTAACCCTAACCCTAAACCTCACCCTCACCTTAACCCTAATCCTAACCCTAAACCTCATCCTAAACATCCCCATAACCATAACCCTAACCCTCACCCTAACCCTAACCCTCACCCTCACCCTCAGCCTAACCTTAAGCCTAAACCTAAACTTAAACCTAACCCTCACACCCTAACACTAAACGTAATCCTAACCATAATTCTAACCCTCACCCTCACCCTAACCCTGACCCTAACCCTCACCCTAACCCTGACTCTAACCCTAACTCAAACCCTAAACCTAACCCTCACCCTCAGCCTCACCCTAACCCTAACTCTAACCCTAAACCTCAACCTCACCCTATCCCTCACCCTAACCCTAAAGCTAAACCTAAGCCTAAACCTAACCCTAAACCTCATCCACACCCTAGCCCTTACCTTAACCCTAAACCTAAACCTGACACTCATCTTAACCCTGCCACTAAACCTAACCCTAACCCTCACCCTAACCCTAAACCTCACCCTCAACCTCACCCTCAGCCTCACCCTAAGCCTAACCCTAAACCTAACCCTAAAACACACACTCACCCTCACCCTAACAATAATCCTATCCATAACCCTAACCCTAACCCATACCCTTCCCCTAACACTAACCCTAACACTAAACCTAAGCCTAACCCTCACCCTAAACCTAGCTCTAACCCTAAACTTCACCCTCACCCTAACACTAACTCTAACCCTAAACCTCAACATAACCGTAACCCTAACCCTCACCTTCACCCTCACTGTAACCCTAACCCTAACTCTAATAATAACCTTAACCCTAACTCTAATCCGAACCCTCACCCTCAACCTAACCCTAATCCTAACACTAACCCTCACCCTAACCCTAACTCTCACCCTTAATGTAACCCTAACACTCACACTAGCCCTCACCCTAACCCTAATCCTAACCCTAATACTCATCCTAAGCCTCACACTAACCCTAAATTTAAATCTCATCCTAACCCTAACCCTAACCAACAACCTAACCCTAAACCTCACCCTCAATGTAACCCCAACCTTCACCCTAACCCAAAAATTAACCTGAACCCTAACTCTCACCCTAACCCTAAACCTAACCCTCACCCTAAACCTAACACTCACCCTCACCCTCAGTGTATCCCTAATCCTAACCCTAACCAAAACCCTAACACTCACACTCAACCTAATCCTTACAGTAATCCTAATCCTAACCCTAATCATAAACCTCACCCTAAGCCTCACCTTAACCCTAAGTCTAACCCTAAACCTCACCCTCACCCTAACACTAACCCTAACCCTTACCCTCACCCTAACCCTACCCCTAACCCTATATCTAACACTAAACCTCACCCTCACCCTAAACCTAACCCTAACTCTAAACCCCACCCTAACCCTAAAACTAACTCTCACCCGAACCCTCACCCTCACCGAAACTCAAACCTTAACCCTAACAATAACACTAACCCTAAACCTAACAATCACCTTAACCCTAATCCTCACAACCACCATCACCCTCAGCCTAACCCTAAGCTTAAGCCTCACCCTAACCCTCATACTCATGTTCACCCTAAATCTAATCCTAACCGTAAACCTATCCCTAAACCTCAAACTAACCCTCACCCTGACCCTAACACTGACACTAACCCTAACCTTAAACCTCACCCTAACCCTTCCCCAAAACCTAACTCTAACCCTAAAACTCACCCTCACCCTAACAATAACCCGAACCCTAATCCTCACCCCCAGCCTCACCCTAATCCTAACCCTCACCCTAGCCCTCACTCTAACCCTAATTCTAACCCTCATCCTCACCCTAACCCTAACCTTCATCTTCACACTAAACATAACACAAACCCTAACCAGAAACCTAAACCTCAATCGAACCCTCACCATAACGCTAACCCTAACCCTAAAGCTAACCCTAAACCTCACCCTAATCCTAACCCTAAACCTCACCCTAACCCTCAACCTAACCCTAACCCTCATCCTCACACTGAACTTAACCCGAACACTAACCCTCACCCTAAACCTAACCCTAACACTCAACCTTACCCTAACCCTCACCCTCACCTTCAGCCTAACACTAACCCTCACCCTAACCCTAAATCTAACCCTCACACTCACACTAAGCCTAACCCTAATCCTAACCATAACTCTAAACCTAAACCTCCCCCTCACCCTAACCCTCACCTTAAACCTAACCCTAACATTGATCCTAAACCTAACCCTAACCCTAAACCTCATCCTCACCCTAAACCTCACACTAACCCTAACACTAATCCTCAATCTAACCCTCACCCTAACCCTAACCCTAACCCTCACCCTGAACCTAAGCCTACCCTTAAACCTCACCCTCAACCTAAACCTAACTCTAACCCTAACCATAACACTAAACCTCACCCTATCCCTAACAATAATCCTCACACTCAACTTTATGCTCAGCCTAACACTAAGCCTAACACTAACCCTAAAACTAACCCACACCAGCACTCACACCTTCACTGAAACTCGAACCCTAACCCTAACAATAACACTCACCCTAACTCCAACCATCACCCTCACCCTAATCCTCACCCCCACCCTCACCCTCAGCCTAATCCTACGCCTAAGCCTCACCCTAACACTCATACTCATGCTCACCCTAACTCTAATCCTAACCCTAAACCTATCCCTAAACCTCAACCTAACCCTCACACTCACCCTAACCCTAACACTAACCCTAACCCTAAACGTCAGCCTAACCCTCCCCCTAAACTAACTCTAACCCTAAACCACACCCTCACCCTCACCCTAACCCTAACCCTAACTATAATCCTAAACTTCACCCTAAACCTAACCCTGACCCTCAACCTTAACCTCACTGTAACTCTAACCCTAACACTAACAATAACACTAACCCTAACCCTAATCCTAAACCTAAACATAACCCTCACCCTCAGCCTCACCCTCACCCCAAACTTAACACTAACCATAACACTAACAATAACCCTAACCCTAACCCTAACCCTAATCCTCACTCCCACCTCATCCTTAGCGTAACCCTAACCCTAACCCTAAACCTAACCCTCAAGGTAACCCTAACCATAACATTAACACTAACACTAATCCTAAACCTAATTTAAACACTAAACCTAAACCTAAACCTAACCCTAATCCTCAGCCTCACCCTAACCCTAATCCAAACCCTAACAATATCCCTCACCCTAACCCTAAGCCTCACCCTAACCCTAACCCTAACACTCACACTCACCCTCACCCTAACCCAAATCCTAAACCTAAACCTATCCCTAAACCTCACCCTAACCATCACCCTAGTCCTCACCCTAAACCTAATCCTAACCCTAAACCTCATACTAAAACTCACCCTAACCCTAACCCTAACCCTCACCCTAAACCTAACCCTAACCCTGAACCTCATGCTCGGCCTCAGCCTAAGCCTAAGCCTAACCCTAACCCTAACCCTCATCCTATTCCTAACCCTAACACTATCCCTAACTCTAACCCTAAACCTCACCCTCACCCTAACCCTAACTCTAACCCTAACCCTAAACCTAAAACTCATCCTAAACCTAACCCTAACTCTCACTGTAACAGTAACCCTAACCCTTACCCTAACAATAACCCTAACCCTAAACCTCACCTCAACCATTACCCTCACCCTAACCCTCACCCTCACCCTAACATTTACCCTCACCCTAACACTAACCCTAACGTAACACTAATGCTCACACTAACTCTAACCATCACCCTAACCCTAAACCTTACCCTAACACTAACCCTATCCCTCACCCTCACCCTAGACCTCACCCTAAACCTAATCCTCATCCTCACCCTAAACCTCACACTAACCCTAACACTAATCCTCAATCTAACCCTCACCCTCAACCTGACCCTAAACCTAACCCTCACCCTAACCCTAACCCTCACTCTTAACGTAACCCTCACCCTCAGCCTAACCCTCAACTTTACCCTTACCATCACCCCCACGCTAAAACTCACCCTAACCCTAACATTCACCCTCGCCCTAACTCTACCCCTAAACCTCACCCTCACCCTAATCCTAACTCTAACCTTAAACCAAACACTAAACCTCACCTTAACCCTAAGCCTAACCCTCACCCTCACCCTCACCGTAAATGTAACCCTAACAATAAACCTGAACCTAACTCTAAACCTCACCCTAACCATAACCCTCACCCTAACATTAACCCTCACCCTAACACTTACCCTCACCTAACACTAACCCTAACCCAACCCTAACCCTCACACTAACCCTAACCCTCACCCTAATCCTAAACCTCACCCTAACCCTAACCCTATCTCTAACCCTCACCCTCACCCTAGCCCTCACCCTACCCCTAATTCTAACCCTCACCCTCATCCTAACCCTAACCCTCATCCTCACCCTAAACCTCACACTAACCCTAAACCTAACCCTAATGTTCAATCAAAACCTCACCCTAACCCTAACCCTAATCCTAAATCTAATGCTAACACTCACCTTTAACTTAATCCTCACCCTCAGCCTAAACCTCAGCTTTACCCTTACCATCATACTCACCCTAACCCTAAACCTCATCCTAACCCTCACCCTAACCGTAAACCTAACCATCACCCTAACCCTAACCCTCACCTTCAACCTCATGCTCAGCCGAAACCTAAGCCTAAGCCTAACCCTTATCCTTACCCATGCCCTCATCTTAGCCCTCCCCCTAACAATAATCCTAAACCTATCCCTCATTATAATCCTCACCCTAACGCTAACGCTAACCATCACCCTAACCCTAACACTCACACCCACCCTCACCCTCAGCATAAACCTAACCCTAAGCCTAAGCCTAACCCTAACCCTCACATACCCTATCGCTAATCCTAATCCTAACCCTAACCCTAACCCTAAACCTCAACCTAACCCTCACCCTAACCTTAACCCTAATACTAACCCTAACCCTAACACTTGACCTAATCCTCCCCCTAACCCTAAATATAATCCTAAAACTCACCCTCACCCTAACCCAAATACTAACCCTAAAACCCACCCTAACCCTAACACTCATGCTCACTGTAACCCTAACCCATGTCCTAACCCTCACCCTAACCCTAAACCTAAACCTCACCAAAACACTAATCCCAACCCTCACCCTCAACCTAGCTCTCAGCCGAACCCTAATCCTAACCCTAACCCTGACCCTAACACTAACCCTAACCCTCATCCTAATCCTAAACCTAACCCTAACCCTCACTGTAACCCTAAACCTAACCTTCACCCTAAACCTAAACTTAACCTGAACCCAAACTCTCACCCTAAACCTACTCCTAACTCTCACCCTAACCCTAACCTTCACCCTCACCCTCACCCTAAGCGTAAACCTAAGCCTAAACCTAATCCTAACCCTAAACCTCACACTCACCCCAACACTTACCCTAATCCTAATCCTAACACAAAACCTTCCCCTCACCCTCACACTAATCCTCACTGTAACCCTCTCTAACACTAACCCTAACCATCACCCTAACCCTCAGCCTCACCCTAACCCTAACCATAAACCTAACCAAAAATCTCACCCTAACCCTAACCCTAAACCTCACCCTCAACCTAGCCCTCACCCTAACCCTAATCCTAACCCTAAACCTCATCCTAACCCTCACCCTAACACTAACACTAACCATCACCCTCACCCTCACCTTAAGACTAACACTAACGCTAACCCTAACCCTCAAACTAACCCTAACCCTCACCCTCACTGTAACCCTTACCCTAAGCATCACCCTAACCTTAAACTTAACCTGAACCCTAGCTATCACCCTAACCCTAACCCTAACACTCACCCAAACCATAAACCTCAACCTCACCCTCACCTTCAGCCTAACACTAAGCCTAACCCTAACCCTCACACTCACCCTAACCCTAACTCTAATCCTAGTACTAACACTAACCCTAAACCTCACCCTTACCTTAACCCTCACCTAATGCCTAACCCTAACATTAAACCTAACCCTAAACCTAAACCTAAATCTTAACCTCACCCTAAACCTCACACTAACCCTAACACTAATCCTCCATCTAACCCTCACCCTCAATCTCAACCTAGCCCTCACCCTAACCCTAACCCTCATCCTCACCCTAAACCTCACAGTAATCCTAACACTAATCCTGAATCTAACCTTCACCCTCATCCTAAACCTAACACTAACCGTCACCCTTAAACAATCCCTCACCCTTACCATAACCCTCACCCTCAGCCTAAACCTCACCTTTACCCTTACCGTCACCCCCACACTTACCCTCACCCTAACCCTACACCTCACCCTGACCCTAACCCAACACCTAAACCTCACCCTCACCCTAACCCTAAATCTAACCCTACCCCTAAAACTAAACCTCACCCTATCCCTAACCCCAACCCTCACCCTCAACCTCATGCTCAACCTAACCCTAAGCCTAAGCCTAAACCTTTCCCTAACCCTCACCCTCACCCTAGCCCTCACCCTAATCCTAATCCTAACCCTAAACCTCATCCTAACCCTCACACTAACCCTAAACCTAACCATCAACCTAAACCTAATCCTCACCCCCACCCTAACCCTCATCCTAACCCTCACCCTAACCCTAAGCCTAACCATCACCCTAACCCTAATCCTCACCCCCACCCTCACCATCAGCCTAAACCTAAGCCTAAGCCTAACCTTAACCCTAAACCTCACCCTCACCCTCACCCTAACTCTAATCCTAACCCTAAACCTAACCCTAAACATCAACCTAAACCTCACCTTAACCTTAACCCTAACACTAACCCTAACATTAACGCTCCACCTAACCCTCCAACTAACCCTAAATCTAACCCTAAACATAACCCTCAACCTAACTCTAATGCTATCCCTAACCCTAAACCTCACCCTAAAGCTAACCCTAACGCTCACCCTCACCCTCACCCTCATCCTCACCATAACTCTAACTCTAACCCTAACAATAACACTAATCCTAACCCTGAACATAACCCTAACCCTAACCCTAATCCTAATATTCACCCTCACCGTAACCATAATCTTAACCCTAACCCTCATCCTAATCCCTAACCCAAACCCTAACCCTAACCCTAAACTTTACCCTAACACTAACCCTGAACCTCACCCTCACCCTAGCCCTCACCCTTACCCTAACCCTAACCCTAACCCTAAACTTAAGCGAAACCTAACACTCACCCTAACCCTAACCCTAACCCTCAACTTAACCCTAACCCTCACCCTCACCATCACTCTCAGCCTAACCCTAAGCCTAAGCCTAAGCCTAAGCCTAACCCTCACACTCACCCTAACACTTACACTAATCCTAATCCTAAACTTATGCCTAACCCTCACCCTCACCCCCACCCTAACCCTCACTCTAATCCTAACTCTAACACTAACCCTAAACCCAACACTCAACCTCAGCCTCACCCTTACCCTAAATCTAAACTTAAACCTCACCTTCACCCTAACCCTAACTCTAACACTAAACCTCGCCCGAACCCTCACCCTAACCCTCACCCACACTGTAATCATAAATCTAACCCTAACCCTAACAATAACCTTCAGCCTCACCGTAACCCTAATCCTAACCCTAACCCTCACCCTAATCCTAACCCTCACCCTCACCGTAACCCTAACCCTCACCCTAAACCTCACGCTAACTCTAACCCTAAACCTCACCCTAACCCTAACCCTAACTCTCACCCTCACCCTAGCCCTCACCTTAACCCTGATCCTAACCCTAATCCTCATCCTAACCCTCACCCTAACCCTAACCCTAACACTCACCCTAATCTTAAGCCCAACCCAAACCCTCAACCTAACCCTAACCCTCACCCTCACTGTAACCCTAACCCTAACCTTCACCCTAACCATAAACTTAACCCAAACCCTAACTCATACCCTAACCCTACACCTAACTCTCACTCTAACTCTAAACATCACCCTCACCCTCACCCTAAGCCTAACCCTAAGCCTAACCTTAACCTGTATCCTAACACTCACACTAACCCTAACCCTTTCCGAAATCCTAATCTAACACTAAGCCTTACCCTCACCCTCACCCTAACCCTCACCGTAACGCTAACTCTAAGATTAACCCTAACCCTAACCCTCACCCTCAGTCTCACCCTAACCCTAAATCTAACCCCAAACCTCAGCCTCACCCTAATCCTAAATCTAAACCTAACCCTAAACCTCAAACTACCCCTAACCCTAACCTCACCCTCACCCTAGCCCTCACCCTAACCCTAATCCTAACGCTAACCTTCATCCTAACCCTCTCCCTAACACTAACCCTAACCCTAACCCTCGACCTAACCCTAATCCTCACCCTCACTGTAACCCTTATCCTAACCCTCACCCTAACCCTAAACTTAACCCGAAAACTAACTCTCACACTAACCCTAACCCTAAAACTCACCATAACCCTAACCCTCATGCTCACCCTCACCTTCAGCCTAACACTAAGCCTAACCCTAACCCTAACCCTCACACGTACCCTAAACCTACCCCTAATCATAATCCTAACACTAACCATAAATCTCACCCTCACCCTAACCCTCACTTTAAACCTAACCCTAACATTAATCCTAACACTAACCCTAAGCCTAAAACTCATCCTCACACTAAACCTCACACTAACCCTAGAACTAATCCTCAATCTAACCCTCACCCTCACCCTCAGCTTCAGCCTAACATTAAGCCTTACACTAACCCTAACCGTAATCCTCACATTCACCCTAACCCTAACCCTAATCCTAATCCTAGCACTAACCCTAAACCTCAGCCTCACACTAACCCTCACCTTAAGCCTAACCCTAACATTAATCCAAACCCTAACCCTAACCCTAAACCTCAACCTCACCCTAAACCTCACACTAACCCTAACACTAATCCTCAATCTACCCCTTACCCTCACCTTCACCTTAGCCCTCACCCTACCCTAACACTCATCCTCACCCTAAATTTCACACTAACCCTAAAACTAATCCTCAAACTAACCCTCACACTCAACTTAACCCTAACCCTAACCCTCAGCCTAAACATAACCCTCACCCTTACCATAACCCTCAAACTCATCCTAACCCTCACTTTTACCCTTACCATCACTCCCACCCTAAACCTCAACCTAACCCTACCCCTCACCCTGACCCTAACCCTACCCCTAAACATCACCCTCAACCTAACCCTAACTCTAAACCTAACCCTAGCACTATACCTCACCCTATCCCTAACCCTAAAACTCATCATAACCCTAACCCTCACCCTCACCCTCACTAAGCCTAATACTCACCCTCAACCTCATGCTCAGACTAAACCTAAGCCTAAGCCTAACCCTTACCCTAAACCTCACCCTTACCCTAGCCCTCACCCTAAGCCTAATCCTAACCCTAACCCTCATCCTAACACTCACCCTAACCATAACCATCAGCCTAACCTTAATCCTCATCCCCACCCTCACCACAGCCTAGCCCTAAGCCTAACCCTAACCCTCACACTTACCCTAACACCCTAACCCTAACCCTAACCCTAAACCTAACCCTAACGCTCACCCTCAGCCTCACCCAAAGCCTAACTCTTACCCTAAAACTCACCCTCACCCTACCCCTAACCCTAAACCTCACACTCACCCTAGCCCTCACCCTAACCCTAATCCTAACCCAATCCTCATCCTAACCCTCAGCCTAACACTAACCCTAACCCTAACTCTCAACCTAACCCTAAACATCACCCTCACTGTAACCCTTACCCTAACCCTCAACCTAACACTAAACTTAACCTGAACCCTAACTCTCACCCTAACCCTAACCCTAACACTCACCCTAATCCTAACCCTCACACTCACCCTCAATTTCAGCCTAAAACTAATCCTAAACCTAACCCTACCCTAACCCTCACACTCACCCTAACACCAAACCTAACCCTAATCCTAACACTAACCCTAAACCTCACCCTCACCCTAACCCTCAACTTAAGCCTAACCCTAACATTAATCGTAACCCTAAACCTAACCCTAAACCTCATCCTCACCCTAAACCTCACACTAACCCTAACACTAATCCTCAATCTAACCCTCACCCTCACCCTCACCCTAGCCCTCACCCTAACCCTAACACTCATTCTCATCCTAAACCTCATACTAACCCTAACCCTAACCCTAAACCTAACCCTCACCCTTACCATAACCCTCACCCTCAGCCTAACCCTCACCTTTACCCTTGCCGTCACCCCCACCCTAACCCTCACACTTACCCTACCCCTCACCCTGACTCTAACCCTACCCCTAAACCTCACACTCAACCAAACCCCAACTCTAACCCTAACCCTAACCCTCACCCTCAACTTCATACTCAGACTAACCCTAAGCCTAACCCTAAACCTAACCCACACACTCACCCTAACCCTTACCTTAATCCTAATTCTAACACTAAGCCTTACCCTCACCCTCACCCTAACCCTCACCATAACCCTAAATCTAACACTAACCCTAACCCTAACCCTCATCCTCACCCTAATTCTACCTCTAGCCCTAAACCTCACACTCACCCGCACCATCACCCTCACCGTAATTCTAAATCTAACCCTCACCCTAACCCTAAACCTCACCCTAACCCTAACCATAACCCTAAGCCTCACCCTCACAGTAACTCTAACCCTAACCCTAACCCTAACTGTAAACCTCACCCTAACTATAAACCTAACCCTAAGCTAACCCTAACCCTCCCCCAAATCCTATATCTGAACCAAAACCTCACCCTCACCGTGACCCTAACTCTAAACCTAACCGTAACCCTCCCCCTAACCCTATATCTAACCCTAAACCTCACACTGACCCTAACCCTAACCCTAACCCTAACCCTAACCCTCACCCGCACCCTCACCTTCAATGTAACTCGAACCCTAACCCTAACAATACCACTAAACCTAACCTTAACCATCACCCTAACCCTAATCCTCACCCCCACCCTCACCCTCAGCCTAACCATAAGCCTAAGCCTAAGCCTCACGCTTACCATCACACTTATGCTCACCCTAAACCTAATCCTAACCCTAACCCTATCCCTAAACCTCAGCCTAACCCTCACCCACACCCTAACCCTAACACTAACCCTTACCCTAAACCTCACCCTAACCCTCCCCCTAACTCTAACCATAAACCTCACCCGAACCCTAACCCGAATCCTAAC
Source organism: Dipodomys merriami (assembly GCF_024711535.1). Lineage (NCBI taxonomy): Eukaryota > Metazoa > Chordata > Mammalia > Rodentia > Heteromyidae > Dipodomys > Dipodomys merriami. The sequence goes on from NW_027206559.1 coordinate 234,486, forward strand.
CCTAACCCTAAACCTAACCCTAAACCTAACCCTCACCCTCAACATAAACCTCACTGTAACTCTAAACCTAACCCTAACAATAACACTAACCCTAACCCTAATCCTAACCCTAAACATAACCCTCACCCTGAGCCTCACCCTCACTGCAAACTTAACCCTAAACATAACACTAAAAATAACCCTAACCGTAAACCTAAACCTAATCCTCACACCCACCCTCACATTCAGCCTAACCCTAACCATAACCCTAACATTAACCCTCAAGGTAACCCTAACCCTAACCCTAAACCTCACACTCAACCTCACCGTAAACCAAATCCTAAAACTATACCTATCCCTAAACCTCACTCTAAACCTCACCCTAGTCCTCACCCTAAACCTAATCCTAACCCTAAACCTCATCCTAAATCTCACACTAACCCTAACCCACACCCTCACCCTAACCGTAAATGTAACACTAACCCTAACACTAACAATAACGCGAACCCTAACCCTAAAACTCACCCTAACCATAACCCTCACCCTAACATTAAATCTCACCCTAACACTTACCCTCACCCTCACACTAACCCTAACCCTAACCCTAACCTTCACACTAACCCTAACCATCACCCTAATCCTAAACCTCACCCTAAACCTAACCCTAACTCTTACCCTCACCCTCACCCTAGCCCTCACATTAACCCTAATTCTAACCCTCACCCTCAACCTAACCCTAACCCTCATCCTCACCATAAACCTCACACTAACCCTAACCCTTACCCTAATGCTCAATCAAACCCTCACCCTAAACCTAAACCTAAACCTAATCCGAACCCTCACCCTTACCTTAATCTTCAACCTCAGCCTAAACCTCAACTTCACCCTTACCATAATCCTCACCCTAACCCTAAACCTCATCATAATCCTCACCCTAACCATAAACCTAACCATCACCATAATCCTAACCCTCACCCTCAACCTCATGCTCAGCTTAAACCTAAGCCTAAGCCTAACCCTTACGCTTACCCTCACCCTCACCCTAGCCATCACCCTAACAATAATCCTACCCCATCCCTCATACTAACCCTCACCCTAACCCTAAACCTAACCTTCATCCTAACCCTACTCCTAACTCTCACCCTCACCCCAGCCCTCACCCGAACCCTAATCCTAACCCTAATCCTCATCCTAACCCTCACCCTAACACTAACCCTAACACTCACCCTAATCCTAAGCCTAACCCTAACCCTCAACCTAACCCTAAAACCCACTCTCACTGTAAACCTAACCCTAACCCTCACCCTAACCCTAAATTTAATCCGAACCCTAACTCTCACTCTAAACCTACTGCTAACTCTCACCCTAACCCTAACCCTCACCCTCACCTTCACACTAAGCCTAACCCTAAGACTAAACCTAAACCCTAACCCTAACCCTCACACTCACCCTAACACTTACCCTAATCCTAATCCTAACACTAAACCTTCCCCTCACCCTCACCCCAACCCTCACCATAAACCTAACTCTAACACTAACCCTAACCATTACCCTCACCCTCAGCCTCACCCTAACCTTAACTCTAACCTTAAACCTCACACTCACCCTAACCCTAAACCTAAACCTAACCCTAAACCTCACCCTAACCCTAACCCTAAACCTCACCCTCACCCTAGCCCTCACCCTATCCCTAAACCTAACCCTAACCCTCATCCTAATCCTCACCCTAACACTAACACTAACCCTCAACCTAACCAAAACCCGCACTCTCACTGTAACCCTTCCCCTAACCCTCACCCTAACCCTAAACTTAACCCGAACCCTAACTCTCACCTTAACCCTAACAATAACACTAACCCTAACCCTAAACCTCACCCTCACCCTCACTTTCAGCCTAACACTAAGCCTAACCCTAACCCTAAACCTCACCCTCACCCTAACCCTCACCTGAAGTCTAACCCAAATATTAATCCTAACCCTAACCCTAACCCTAAAACTCATCCTCACCCTAAAGCTCACACTAAACCTAACACTAATCCTCAATCTAACCATCATGCTCACCCTCACCCTAGCCCTCACCCTAACCCTAACCCTCTTCCTCAGCCTCACCCTCACCCTAACCCAAACCCAAACACTAACCCTCACCCTAAACCTAAGCCTCAGCCTAACCCTAACCCTAACCCTCACCCTTACCCTAGCCCTCACCGAAGCCTAATCCTAATCCTAATCCTCATCCTAACCCTCACCCTAACACTAACCCTAACCCTCACCCTAATCCTAAGCCTAACCCTAACCCTCAACCTAGCCGTAACCTTCACCCTTACTGTAACTCTAACCCTAACGTTCACCCTAATACTAAATTTAATCCGAACCCTAACTCTCACCCTAACACTACACCTAACTCTCACCCTAAGCCTAACCCTAACCCTCACATTCACCCTAACACTTACCCTAATCCTAACCCTAACGCTCACCCTAACCCTAACCCTCAACCTCACCCTCACCTTCAGCCTAACACTAAGCCTGAGCCTAACTCTAACCCTAAGCCTCACACTTACCCTAAACCTTACCCTAATCCTAATCCTAAACCTAAGCCTAACACTCAACCTCACCCTCACATTCATCCTAACCCTCACCCTAACCTGAACTCTAACACTAACACTAAACCCAACCCTCAACCTCAGCCTCACCCTTACCCTAACTCTAAACCTAAACCTCACCCTCACCCTAACCCTAACTCTAACCTTAATACTAACACTAAACCTCACCCTAACCCTAACCCTAAACCTCACCCTCACCATAACCATAACCCTAAACCTAACCCTAAAAATAAACCTCACCCTCATTTTAAACCTAACCCTAACCCAAATCCTAATCTTAACACTAACCCTAAACCTCACCCTCACCCTAACCCTCACCTTAAGCCTAACCCTAACATTAATCCTAACCCCAAACCTAACCCTAAACCTCATCCTCACCCTAAACCTCACACTAACCCTAACACTAATCCTCAATCTAACCCTCACCCTCAATCTAACCCTCACCCTCAATCTCACCCTAGCCCTCACACTAACCCTAACACTTATCCTCACCCTAAACCTCAAACTAACCCTAACACTAATCCTCAATCTAACCCTCACCCTCACCCTCACCCTAACACTAACCCACACCCAAAACCTAAACCTCACCCTTATCATAACACTCACCCTCAACCTAACCTTCACCTTAACCCTTACCTTCACCCCCACCCTAACCCTCACCCTAACCCTACCTCTCACCCTGAACCTAACCCTAACCCTAAACCATACCCTCATCCTAAACCTAACTCTAACCCTAACCCTAACACTAAACCTCACCCTACCCCTAACCCTAACCCTCACCCTCAACCTCATGCTCAGCCTAACCCTAAGCCTAAGATTAAACCTTACCCTTAATCTCACCTTCACCCTAGCCCTCACCCTAACCCTAATCCTAAAGCTAACCCTCATACTAACCCTCACCCTAACCCTAACCCTAACCATCACCCCAACCCTAATCCTCAGCCCCAACATCACCATCAGCCTAACCCAAAGTCTAAGCCTAAACCTAACCCTAACCCGCACACTCACCCTCACCCTCACCCTAATCCTAACCCTAACCTAACCCTAATCCTAAACCTCAACCTAAACCTCAACTTAACCTTAACCCTAACACTAAACCTAACATTAACGCTCGACCTAACCCTCCAAATAACCCTAAATCTAAACCTAAACCTCACCCTCACCCTAACTCTAATCCTAAACCTAACCCTAAACCTCACCCTAACCCTAAACCTAACCCTCACCCTCACCATAACTTTAAACCTAACACTAACAAAACACTAATCCTAACCCTAAACCTAACCGTAACCCTAACCCTAATCTTAACACTCACCCTCACTCTAACCATTATCTTAACCCTAACCCTCATCCTAACCCTAAACCAAACCCTAACCCTAACCCTAAACCTTACCCTAACACTAACCGTAAACCTCACCCTCACTCTAGCCCTCACCCTAATCCTAATCCTAACCATAACCCTCGCCCTAACCCTAAACTTAACTGAAGCCTAACTTTCAACCTAACCCTAAACCTAACCCTCACCTTAACCTTAACCCTCAACCTCAACCTCACTCTCAGCCTAAACCTAAGCCTAAGCCTAAACCTAACCCTAACCCTAAACCTCATCTTCACCCTAACCCTCACCTTAAGCCTAACGCTAACATTAATCGTAACCCTAACCCTAACCCTAAACCTCATCCTCACCCTCAAACTCACACTAACCCTAACACTAATCCTCAATCTAACCCTTACCCTCAACCTCACCCTAGCAATCACCCTAACCCTAACCTCATCCTCACCCTAAACCTCACACTAAACCTAACACTAATCCTCAATCTAACCCTCACCCTCACCCTAACCCTAACCCTAACCCTCACCCTAAACCTAACTCTCACCCTTACCATAACCCTCACCCTCAGCCTAACGCTCACTTTACCCTTACCATCAACCCTACCCTAACACTCACCCTAAACCTAACTCTCACCCTTACCATAACCATCACCCTCAGCCTAACCCTCACCTTTACCCTTACCGTCAACCCTACCCTAACACTCACCCTAACCCTACCCCTCACACTGACCCTAAACCTACTCCTAAACCTCACCCTCACCCTAATCCTAACCCTAACCATAACCCTAATATTAAACCTCACCCTATCCCTAACCCTAAGACTCACCCTAACACTTACCCTAATCCTAAGCCTAACCCTAAGCCTAACCCTCACTCTCACCCTCACCCTCACCCTAACCCTCACCCTAACCCTAATTCTAACACTAACCCTAAACCCAACCCTCAACCTCAGCTTCACCATTACCCTAACTCTAAACCTAAACCTCACCCTCAGCCTAAGCCTAACGCTAACCCTAACCCTAACACTAAACCTCACCCTAAACCTAACCCTAACCCTCACCCTCACCATAACCATAACCCTACCCCTAACCCTAACAATAACACACACCCTCACTGTAACCCTAAACCTAACCCTAACCCTCACCCTAAACCTAACTCTCACCCTCACCGTAACCCTAACACTCATCCTAAACCTCACCCTAACCCTAACCCTAACTCTCACCCTCACCCTAGCCCTCACCCTAACCCTAATATTAACCCTAATCCTCATCCTAACCCTCACCCTAACCCTAACCCTAACCCTCACACTAATCCTAAGCCTAACCCTAACCCTCAACTTAACCCTAACCTTAACCCTCACTGTAACCCTAACCCTAACCTTCACCCTAACACTAAACTTAACCCGAACCCTAAATCTCACCCTAACCCTACCCCTAACTCTCACCCTAACCCTAACCATCACCCTCACCCTCACAGTAACCCTGACCCTAAGCCTAACCCTAAACCTAATCCTAACCCTCAAACTCACCCTAAACCTTTCCCTATATCTAATCCTAACACTAAGCCTTACCCTCAGCCTCACCCTAACCCTCACCTTAACGCTAACTCCAAGATTAACCCTAACCCTAACCCTCATCCTCAGCCTCACCCTAACCCTAACTCTAACACTAAACCTCAGCCTCATCCTAAACCTAACCCTAACCCTACCCCTAACCCTAAACCTCACCCTCACCCTAACTCTAAACCTCACACTCACCCTAGCCCTCACCCTCACCCTAATCCTAACCCTCAAACTCACCCTAACCCTATACTTAACCGAACCTTAAATCTCACCCTAACCCTAACCCTAACCGTCACCCAAACCCTAATCCTCCCCCTCATCCTCACTCTCAACCTCACCCTAAGCCTAAGCCTTACCCTAACCCTAACCTTCACACTCATCCGAACCCTTACACTAATCCTAATCCTAACCCTTAGACTAAACCTCACCCTCACCCTAACCCTCACCGTAACCCTAACTCTAGCATTTACCCTAAACCTAACCCTCAACCTTACCCTAACTCTAACCCTAACCCTAACACTAAACCTCACCCTAACCCTAACCCTATCCCTCACCCTCACAGTAACCGTAACCCTAACCCTAACAATAACCCTAACCCTAACCCTCACCCTAACCATAACCTTGACCCTAACATTAACCCTCACCCTAACACTTACCCTCACCCTATCACTAACCCTAACCCTCACACTAAATCTCACACTAACCCTAACACTCAACGTAATCCTAAACCTCACCCTAATCCTAACCTTAACTCTAACCCTCACCCTCACCCTAGCCCTCACCCTAAACCTAATTCTAACCTTCACCCTCACCCTTATCTTAACTCTCAACCTCAGCCTAAACCTCACCATTACCCGTACCATCATCCTCACCCTGTCACCCTAACCCTAAACCTCATCCTAACCCTCAACCTAAACTTAAACCTCACCATCACCCTAACCCTAACCCTCACCGTCAAACTCATGCTCAGCCTAACCCTAAGCCTAAGCCTAAGGTTCACTCTAACTCTCACCCTCACCCTACCACTCACCCTAATCCCAATCCTAACCCGATCCCTCATCCTAACCCTAAACATAATAGAACTTTAACTCTCACCCTAACACTAACCCTAACATTCACCATAACCTTAACACTCACCCTCACCCTCACTCTCAGCCCAAACCTAAGCCTAAGCCTAACCCTAACCATAAACATCACACTCACCCTAACCCTTGCCCTAATCCGAATAGTAACCCTAAGCCTAAGCCTAACCCTCACCCTCAAAATCACCCTAATCCTAACCCTCACCCTAACCTTAACTCAAACACTAACCCTAACCCTCAAACTCAGCCCCACCCTTACCCTAACTCTAAACCTAAACCTCACCTTTGCCCTAACTCTAACCCTAACCCTAAACCTAAACATTACCCTAACCCTAACACTAAACCTCACCCTCAACCTAGCACTCACCCTAACCCTAATCCTAACACTAAGCCTCATCCTAACCCTCCCCATAACCCTAATCCTAAACCTCACCCTCAACCTAACCCTAACCCTAAACTTAACCCTAACCCTAACACTAACCATAACCCTAACCCTAACCCTCAACGTAACCCTCACCCTAACCCTAACTCTAACTCTAAACCTCACCCTCACCCTAACCCTAACTCTAACCCTAACCCAAAACCTAAACCTGACCATAACCCTAAACCCTAACGCTCACCCTTACTCTCAACGTTACCTTGACCCAAAACCCAACACAAACAATAACCCTAACCCTAATCATAACCCTCACCCTAACCAAAACCCTCACCTTAACCCATACCCTAACCCAAACACTAACCCTCACAGTAACCCTAACACTAACCTCACCCTATCCCTAACTCTAATCCTAACCCTAACACTAAAAACCTCAACCTAACCCTAACCCCAACCCTCACCCTCACCCTCACCATAACGGTAACCCTAAAAATAACCCTAACCCTAACCCTAATCCTAACCCTCACCCTCACCCTAACCCTAAACCTAACCCTAACACTCACCCTAACCCTAACCCTCACCCTTACCATAACCCTCACCCACATCCTAACACTTACCCTAACCCTAACCCTAAACCTCACACTAACCCAAACCCTACCCCTAACCCTCAACCTAACCCTAACCCTCACCCTAACTCGAAACATAACCTGAACCCTAACTCTCACCCTAACCCTCACCCTCACGCTCACGCTCAATGTAACACTAAGCCTAACGCTAACCCTAACCTTAACACTCACACTCACCCTAACCCTTACCCCAATCTTAATCCGAACCCTAACGTTTACCCTCACCCTCACCCTAACCATAACCCTAACCCTAAACCTCACCCTGACTTAACCCTAAACATCACCCTCACCCTAGCCATTACCCTAACCCTAATTCTAACACTAACCCTCATCCTAACCCTCTCCATAACCCTAACCCTAACCCAAACAATAACCCTAAACCTCAAGCTCACCCTTAGCCCAAACCTAAGCCTAACCCTAAGCCTAACCCTAAAACTAACCGCAACCCTCAGACTCATTCTGCACCCTCACCCTCACCATAACTCTAACCCTAACCCTAACCCTAACCCTAAATCACACCCTTACCCTATACCTAACCCAACGCTAACCCTCATCCTCACCCTAACCCTAACACTAAACCTAACCCTAACCCTCACCCTAACCATCACCCTAACCCTATATCTAACCCTAAACCTCACCCTAAACCTCATCCCAACCCTAACCCTAACCCTAAACCCCACCCTAACCCTAACCCTAAACCTCAACCGCACCCTCACCCTTACCGTAACTCTAACCCTAACCCTAAAAATATCACTACACCTAACCCTAACCATCACCCTAACCCGAATCCTCAACCCACCCTCACCCTCAGCCTATCCCTCAGCCTAAGCCTAAACTTTACCCTAACCCTCACACTCATGCTCACCCTAACCCTAATCCTAAACCTAACCCTATCCCTAAACCTCAACCTAACCCTCACCCTCACCCTAACCCTAACACTAACCTTAAACCTAAACCTCACACTAACCCTCCCGCTAACCCTAACTCTAAACGTAAAGCTCAACCTCACCATAAACCTAACCATAAACCTTACTCTAAACCTCACCCTAACCCTAACCCAAACCCTCACCCTCAACCTCACCGTAACTCTAACCCTATCCCTAACAATAAAACTAACCCTAACGCTAACCCTAACCCTAAACATAACCCTCACCCTCAGCCTCACCCTCACTGCAAACTTCACCCTAACCATAAAACTAAAAATAACGCTAACCCTAACCCTAATCCTAATCCTCAATCCCACATGCACCCTCAGCCTAAACCTAACCCTAACCCTAACCCTAACCCTCACCATAACCCTAACCCTAACCCTAACCCTAAGACTAACCCTAAACCTAATCCTAAACCTCACCCTAACCGTAACCCTAAACCTCACCCTCAACCTAGCCCTCACCCTAACCCTAATCCTAACCCTAACCCTCAGACTAACCCTCCCCATAACCCTAAACCTAACCCTCACCCTCAACCTAACCCTCACCCTAACCCTAACCCTAACCCTAACACTAACCCTAATCCTAACCCTCAACCTAAACATCACCCTAAGCCTAACTCTTAACCTAAACCTCACCCTCAACCTAACCCTAACATTAAACCTTACCCAAACCCTAAACCTCACTATAATCCTAAACCCTAACCCTCACCCTTACCCTCACCGTAACTGTAACCCTAAACATAACCCTAACAATAACCATAACCCTAATCCTAACCCTCACCCTTACAACAACCCTCACCGTAACCCATACCCTAACCCAAACACTAACCCCCACACTAACCCTAACCCTAAACTCACCATAACCCTAACTCTAACCTTAACCCTAACACTAAAAAGCTCAACCTACCCCTAACCCTAATCCTCACCCTCAACCTCACCATAACTGTAACCCTAACAATAACCCTAACCCTAATCCTAACCCTCACAGTCACCCTAACCCTAAACCAAAACTTAACCCTCACCCTAACCTAACCCTCACACTTACTGTAAACCTAACCCTCATGCTAACCCTCACCCTAACCAGAACCCTCACCGTAACCCATACCCTAACCCAAACACTAACACTCACACTAACCCTAACCCTAACCTCACCCTAACCCTAACTCTAACCCTAACCCTAACATTAAAAACCTCAACGTCACCCTAACCCTCACCCTCACCCTCACCATAATCATAACCCTAACAATAACCCTAACCCTAACCCTAATCCTAACACTCACCCTCATCCTAACCTTAAAACTAACCCTAACCCTCACCCTTACCGTAACCCTTACCCTCATCCTAACCCTCACTCTAACTCTACACCTAAACCTGAACCTCACCCTAACACTAACCCTAACCCTCACCCTCAACCTAGCCCTCAACCTAACCCTAATCATAAACGTAATCCTCATCCTAACCCTCACCCTAACCCTAATCCTAAACCTCACCCGAAGCCTAAACCTAACCCTAACGCTCAACCTAAGTCTAACCCTCTCACTCAACGTAAACCTAACCCTAACCCTGAACTTAACCCTAAACTTAATCTGAACCCTAACTCTCACCATAACCCTAACCCTTACCCTCACCCTCAGTGTAACCATAAGCCTAACCCTAACCCTAACCCTAACATTCACACTCACCCTAACCCTTACCCTAATGCTAATTCTAAACCTAACCCTCACCCTCAGCCTCACCCTAACCCTAACCCTAACCCTAAACCTCACCCTAACCTCACCCTAAAACTCACCCACACCCTAGCCATTACACTAATCCTAATCCTAACACTAACCCTCATCCTAACCCTCACCATAACCTTAACCCTAAACCTCACCCTCACCCTAGCCCTCACCCTAACCCTAATCCTAACCCTAATACTCATCCTAACCCTCAGACTAACCCTAACCTTAACTCTCACCCTCACCCTCACACTACCCATAACCCTAACCCTCAACCTAACCCTAACCCTCACCCTCACTGTAACCATTACCCTAACCATCACCCTAACCCTAAACTTAACCCGAACCCTAACTCTCACCCTAACCCTGACCCTAACCGTCACACTAACCCTAACCCTCACCCTCACCCTCACCCTCAGCCTAAACCTAAGCCAAACCCTATCCTTAACCATAACCCTCATCCTATCCCTCACCCTAACCCTAAACCTATTCCTAATCCTAACCCTAACCCTAAACCTCACCCTCACCCTAACCCTCAACTTAAGCCTAACACTAACATTAATCCTAAACCTAACCCTAACCCTATACCACAGCCTCAACCTTAAACCTCACACTAACCCTCACACTAATCCTCAACCTAACCTTAATCCTAACACTAACCCTAACATTAACACTCGACCTAACCCTACAACTAACCCTAAATCTAACCCTAAACTGCCGCCTCATCCTAACCCTAATCCTAACCCTAACCCTAAACCTCACTCTAACCCTAAACCTCACCCTCAACCTCACCCTCACCCTCACCATAACTCTAACCCTAACCCTAACAATAACACTAATCCTAACCCTAAAGCGAACCCGAACCCTAAACCTAAACCTAACACACACCCTCACCCTAACCATAATATTAACCCTAACCCTCAACCTAACCCTAACCCTCACCCTCACAGTAACCCTAACCCTCACCTAACCCTAACCCAAATCCTAACCCTAACCCTAAACCTTATCCTAACACTAACCCTAACCCTCACCCTCACCCTAGCCCTCATACTAACCCTAATCCTAACCCTAACCCTCACCCTACCCCTAAACATAATCGAACCCTAACTCTCACCCTAACCCTAACCCTAACTTTCACCCTAACCCTAACCCTCACCCTCACCCTCACTCTCAGCCTAACCCTAAGCCTAAGCCTAACCCTAACCCTAACGATCACACTGACCCTAACCCTTACCCTAATCCGAATCCTAAACCTAAGCCTAATCCTCACCCTCATCCTCATCCTAATCCTAACCCTCACCATAAAACTAACTCTAACACTAACCCTAACCCTCAACCTCAGCCTCACCCTTAACCTAACTCCAAACCTAAACCTCACCCTTACCGTAACCTAACCCTAAATCTAAACCTAACCCTAACACTAAACCTCACCCTCAACCTAGCACTCAACCTAACCCTAATCCTAACCCTAACCCTCATCCTAAACCTTCCCATAACAGTAACCCTAAACCTCACCCTCAACCTAACTCTCACCCTAACCTTAACTCTAACCCTAACACTAACCCTAACCCAAGCCCTCAACCTAACCCTCACCCTAACCCTAACTCTAACTCTAAACCTCAACCTCACCCTAACCCTAACTATAACCCTAACCCAAAACCTAAAACTCACCCTAACCCTAAACCCTAACGCTCACCCTTACCCTCAACGTTACCTTAACCCAAAACCTAACCCAAATAAAAACCCTAACCCTAATCCTAGCCCTCACGCTAACCACAGCCCTCACGGTAACCCATAGCCTAACCGAAACACTAAACCTCACAGTAACACTAACCCTACCCTCACCCTAACCCTAACTCTAACCCTAACCCTAACACTAAAAACCTCAACTTGACCCTAACCCTAACCCTCACCCTCACCTAAATAACCGTAAAAATAACCCTAACCCTAACCCGAATCCAAACCTCACCCTCACCCTAACCCTAAACCTAACCCTAACCCTCACCCTCACCCTAACCCTAACCCTCACCCTTACCGTAACCCTAACCCTCATCCTAACCCTCAAACTAAACGTAACCCTAACCCTAAACCTGACCCTAACACTAACCCTAACCCTCACCCTCACACTAGCCCTCACCCTAACCCTAATCCTAAACCTAATCCTTATCCTAACCCTCAACCTAACCTTAACCATAACCATTACCCTAACCCTAAACCTAAACCTAAACTTCAACCTAACCCTAACCCTCACCTTTACCTTAACCCTTAACCTCATCCTAACCCTCACCCTAACTCTAAGCCTAATCCTCATCCTAACCCTCACCCTAACCCTAACGCTAAACCTCACCCTAACCCTAACCCTCAACCTAACTCTAACCCTCACACTCAACGTAAACCTAACCCTAACCCTCAACCTAAGCCTAAACTTAACCTGAACCCTAACTCTCATCCTAAACCTAAACCTCACCCTCACCCTCAGTGTAACCCTAAGCCTAAGCCTAACCCTTACCCTAACACTCACAGTCACCCTAACCCTTACACAAATCCTAATCCTAACCCTAACCCTAACCCTCACCCTCAGCCTCACGTTAACCCTAACTCTAACCCTAAACCTTAACCTCACCTTAATCCAAACCCGAACCTGAACCCTAAACCTCACCCTAACCTAACCCTAAACCTCACCGTCAAACTAGCTATCACCCTAACCCTAGTCCAAACATTAACCCTCATCCTAACCCTCCACATAACCCTAACTCTAACAGTCACCCTAACCCTAAACCTCACCCTCACCCTTAGCCTAACCCTATGCCTAACCGTAAGCCTCACCCTAAACCTAACCCTAAACCTCACACTCATCTGCACCCTCAACCTCACCGTAATTCTAACCCTAACCCTAACCCTAACCCTAACTTTCACCCTAACCCTAACCCTCACCTAACCTAAACCTCACACCTACCCTAACCTTAACCCTAACCCGAACCCTAACCCTCATCCTTACCCTAACCCTAACACTAAACCTAAACCTAACCCTCACCTGAACCCTCCCCCTAACAATAACCCTAACAGTCACCCTAACCCTAATCCTCACCCCCACCCTCACCCTCAGCCTAACCATAAGCCTAAGCCAAACCCTCACCCTAACCCTCACACTCCCCCTCACCCTAACCATAATCCTAAATCTAACCCTATCCCTAAACCTCAAACTAACCCTCAACCTCACCCTAACCCTAACACTAACCCTAACCCTAAACCTCACCCTAACCCTCACCCTAACCCTAACTCTAACCCTAAATTTCACCCTCACACTAACCCTAACCAAAATCCTAAGCCTAAACCTCACCCTAACCCTAACCTCACCCTCACCCTCAAACTCACCGTAACTCTAAACCTAACCCTAACAATAACACTAACCCTAACCCTAATGCTAACTCTAAACATAACCCTCACCTTCAGCCTCACTATCACTGCAAAATTAACCCTAACTATAACACTAAAAATTACCCTAACCCTAAGCCTAACCTAACTCTAAATCTAATCCTAACCCCCACCCTCAGCCTCAGCCTAACCCTAAGCCTAACCCTAACCCTAAACCTAACCATAATCCTCAGCCTCAGCCTCACCCTAACCCAAACCTAAACCTAACACTCACCCTAACTCTATGCCTAACCCTAACCCAAACCCTCACACTCACCCTCAATCTAACCCTAATCCTAAACCTAACCCAATCCCTAACCCTAACCCTCACCCTAACCCTCACCCTAGCGCTTACCCTAACCCTAAACCTAACCCTCACCCTCAACCTAGCCCTCAACCTAACCCTAAACCTCACCCTCACCTTAACCCTTACCCTAACCCTCACTCTAACTCTAAACTTAACCCAAACCCTAACTCTCACCCTAACCCTAACCCTAACACTCACCCTAACCCTAACCGTCAACCTTACCATAACCCTCACCCTCAGCCTAACCCTCAAGTTTGCCCTTACCGTCACCCGTACCCTAACCCTCACCATAACCCTCACACTCAACCTAACCCTCACCCTAAAACTAACTCTAACCCTAAACCTCACCCTCACCCAAACCATAACTCTAACCCTAACCCTAACACTAAACCTCACCCTAACCATAACCCTACCCCTCAGAATAACCCTAACCCTCAACCTCACGCAAACCCTCGGCCTAAACCTAAGGCTAACCCTAACCCTAACCATAAGCCTCACACTCTCCGTCACCAAACCCTAATCTTAATCCTAACCCTAAACCTAACCCGAACACGAATCTACAGACTCACCCTAACCTTAATTCTAACCCTAAACTTCACACTCACCCTAACCCTAAACTGACCCTCACCATAACGGAAACCCTAAACCTAACCCTTAACTTAACCCTAACCCTAACCCTAACCCTAACCCTAACTCTCACCCTAACCCTAACCCTAACACTAACCCTAACGCTAAACCTCACCCTAACCCTCACCCTAACTCTAACACTAACTGTAAACCTCACCATCATCCTAACCATCACTCTAACCCTAACCCAAACCATAAACCTTACCCTAACCCTAACCCTAAAAGTCACCCTCAACCTCACCATAACCAAAACCCTAAACCTAACCCTAACAATAACCCTAACCCTAATCCTAACCCTCCCCCAAACCATAACCCTCATCCTAACCCAAACCCTCACTGTAAAACTTACCCTCACCCTAACACTAACCTAACCGTAAAACTAACTCTCACACTAACCATAACCCTAACCCTAAACCTCAAACTAACCCTCACCCTCAGCCTAACTCTAACACTAACCCTATCCCTAACCCTCACCCTAACCCTCCTCATAACACAATATCTAACAATAAACCTCACCCTCACACTAACCCTAACCCTAACCCTAAACCATACCCTAACCCTAACCCTACTCCACACCCCCACCATCACCCTCACCTTAACTCTAACCCTAACCTTAACAGTAACATTAACCCTAACTCAAACCATCACCCTAACCCTAATCCTCACCCCCACCTTCGCCCTCAGCCTAAACTTAGGCCTAAGCCTCACCCTCACCCTAACTGTCACACTCACCCTCACCCTACCCCTAATACTAAATCTAACCCTATCCCTAAACCTCAACCTAACCCTCCCCCTCCCCGTAACCCTAACACTAACCCTAACCCTAAGCCTCACCCTAAATCTCACCCTAACCCTCAATCTCACCATAACTCTAAACCTAACCCTAAACCTAACACTAACCTTAACCCTAACCATAACCATAACCATAACCCTCACCTTCAGAATCACCCTCAGCTCCAACTTAACCCTAAACATAACACAAACAATAACCCTAATACTAAACCTAACCCTAATCCTCAACCCCAACCTCACCCTCAGCCGAATCCTAAGCCTAACCCTAAGCCTAAACCTAACCCTAAACCTAACTGTAACCCTAACCCTAACTGTAACCCTAACCCTAAATCTAACGATAAACCTAACCCTAATCCTCAGCCTCACCCTCACCCTAACCAAATCCCTAACCCTAACCCTCACCCTAACCCTAAGCCTAACCATAACCCTGACCCTCACACTCACCCTCAACCTAAACCTAACCCTAAACCTAACCATATCCCTAAACTTAAACCTCACCCTAACCCTCACCCTAACACTAATCCTAACCCTAAACCTCATCCTAACCCTCACCCTAACCGTAACCCTAAACCTCACCCTAACCCTAAACCTAACCCTCACCCTCATGCTTGGCCTAAGCCTAAGGCTAAGCCTAAATCTAACCCAAACATTCAACATAACGCTAACCCTAGCTCTAATCCTAAACCTCACTCTCACACTAACCCTAACTCTAACCCTTACCCTAAAACTAAACCTCATCCTAACACTAATCCTAAACCTCACCCTCACCCTCACTGTAATCCTAACCCTAACCCTAACCCTAACAATAACCCTAACACTAACCCTAATCATCAACCTAACCCTAACCCTCACCCTAACCCTAACCCTCACTATAATACTTACCCTCACCCTAACACTAACACTAATCCTAACACTAACCCTCACACTAACCCTAACCATCACCCTAACCCTAAAGCTCACCCTAAACCTAAACCTAACCCTCACCTTCACCCTAGCCCTCACAATAACCCTAATCCTAATCCTCACCCTAAACCTCACACTGACCCTAACACTAATCCTCAAGCTAAACCTCACCCACACCCTTCCCCTAACCCTAACCCTCCCTCTAACCCTAACCCTCACCCCACTGTAACACTCACCCTCAGCCTAAACCTCACGTTTACCCTTACCATCACCCCCACGCTAAACCTTACCCTAAACCTAACCCTCACCCTAATCCTCACCCTAACCCTAATTCCACCCCAAAACCTCACGCTCACCCTAACCCTAACCTAACCCTAACCCTATCCCTCATCCTCACCCTAAACCTCACACTGACGCTAACCCTAAACCTCAATTTAACTCTCACCCTAACCCTAATCCTAACCATTACCCTAACCCTAAACCTAACCCTAACATTCACCATTATCTTAATCCTCATACTCAGCCTAAACCTCACCTTTACCCTTACTATCATCCTCACCCTAAACCTCCCCCTAACTGTAAACCTCATCGTAACCCTCACCCTAACCATAAACCTAACCCTCACCCTAACCCTAACCCTCAACCTCAACCTCACCCTCAGCCTAACCCTAAGCCTAAGCCTAAAACTTACCATAATCGTCACCCTCACCCTAGCCCTCACTCTAACCCTAATCCAAACCCTAACCTTCATCCTAACCCTCACCCTAAACCTAATCCTAACCCTCACCATCACCCTCACCCTAACCCTCATCCTAACCCTAAGCATCAACCTAATCCTAACCCTCACCCTCACAGTAACTCTTTCCCTGACACGCACCCTAACCCTAAACTTAACCCAAAACCTAACTCTCACCCTAAACCTAACCCTAACCCTCACCCTAACCCTAACGCTAAACTTCATCCTCACCCTAGCACTCACCCTAACCATAATCCTAAACCTAACCCTCATCCTAACCATCCTACTAACCCTAAACCTAACTCTCACCCTAAACCTAACCCTCACACTCAACCTCACCCACAGCCTAACCTTAAGCCTAACCCTAAACCTACCCCTAACACACACACTCACCCTCACCCTAACCCTAATCCTAAACCTCATCCTAACCCTAACCCTAAACCTCCCCCTAACTCTCACCCTAACCCTAACACTAACACTAACCCTAACCCTAACCCTCAACCTAACCCTCACCCTAACCCTAATTCTAACCCTAAACCTCACCCTCACACTAAATCTCACCCTAACCCTAACCCTAACCCTCACCCTCACCCGCACCATAACCGTAACCTTAAACTGAACCCTAACAATAAACCTAAGGCTAATCCTAAACCTCACCCTAACCATAACCCTCACCCTAACCCTAAACCTAAACCTCACCCTCACCCTAGCTCTCACCCTAACCCTAATCCTAAACCTAACGCTCATCCTAACCCTCCCCCTAAACCTTACTCTAACCCTCACCGTAACCCTAACCCTCACCCTCAACTTCACCCTCAGCCTTACCCTAAGCCTAACCCTAAACCTAAAACTAACACACACACTCACCCTCACTCTAACCCTGATCCTGTCCCTAACCCTAACCCTAACCCTCATCTTCACTCTAAACCTCACACGAACGCTAACCCTAATCCTCAATCTAGCCCTCAACCTAAACCTAAACCAAACACTAACCCTCACCCTTATCTTAACCCTCACCCTCGGCCTAAACCTCACCTTTACCCTTACCATCATCCTTACCTTAACCCTCACCCTAACCCTAAACCTCATCCTAACCCTCACCCTAACCGTAAAAATAACCCTCACCATAACCATAACCCTCACCCTCAGCCTAACCCTAAGCCTAACCCTAAACCTAACCCTAACACACAAACGCACCGTCACCCTGACCCTAATCCTAACTCTAACCCCTACACTCCCCATAACTCTCACCCTAACCCTAACCCTAACACTAACCCTAACCCTCAGCCTCAACTTTACCCTAACTCTAACCCTATACCTCACACTCACCTTAACCCTAACCCTAACCCTAAACCTAAACCTCACCCTAACACTAACCCTAAACCTCAACCTCACCCTAGCCCTCACCCTAACCCTAATCCTAACCCTAACCCTCATCCTAACCCCACCAATAACCCTAACCCTAACCCTCACCCTAACCCTAACCCTCAAACTCACCCTCAACCTCAGCCTAAACCTAAGCCTAACACTAAACCTAACACTAACCCTCACACTCACCCTAACCATAAACCTAATCCTAACCCTATCCCTCACACTCACCCTAACGCTCACCCTACACTTAAACCTAAACCTAACAATACCCCTAACCCTAAACCTCAACCTCAGTCTCACCCTAACCCTAACTCTAACCCTAAACCTCAAACTTACAGTAAACCTAACCCTAACCCTAACCTTAAACCTCACACTCACACTCACCCTTGCCCTTACCCTAACCCTAATCCTAACCCTAACCCTCATCCTAACCCTCCCCCTAAACTTAACCCTCACCCTCAACCTCACCCTCAGCCTAACCCTAAGGCTAACCCTAAACCTAACACACACACTCACCCTCACTCTAACCCTGATCCTGTCCCTAACCCTAACCCTCCCCCTAACTATCACCCTAACCCTAACGCTAAAACTAACCCTTAGCTTTACACTCAACCTAAATATCACCCTAACCCTAACTCTAAACCTAAACCTCACCCTCATTCTAACCCTAACTCTAACCCTAACCCAAACCCTAAACCTCACACTAACACTAATCCTCACACTAACCCACACCCTCACCCTCATTCTAATCCAAGCCTAATCCTAACCCTAACCCTCACACTCACCCTAAACCTAACCGTAAACCTCACCCTAACCCTCACCCTCACCCTCAACCTCAGACTAACACTAATCCTACTCCTAACCCTAAACCCAAACCTCACCCTCAACCTAACCCTCACCTTAAGCCTAACCCTAACATTAATCCTAACCCTAACCCTCACATTCAGCCTCACCCTAACTCTAACTCTAACACTAAAACTAACCCTGACCCTAACCCTAACCGTAACCCTATCCCTAAACCTCATCCTAGCCCTAACCTTAACCCTAACCCTCACCATAACCTTAACCCTAACCCTAAAGCTAAAATAACCCTAACCCGAACCCTAAACCTCACCCTAAACACAACCCTCACCCTCACCCTAACCCTCACCATAACGCTTAACCTCACCCTAACACTAACCCTAACCCTAACACTAAACCGCACACTAACCCTAACCATCACCCTAACCCTAAACCTCACCCTAACACTAACCCTAAACCTCACCCTCTCCCTAGACCTCGCCCTAACCCTAACCTTCATTCTCACCCTAAACTGCACACTAAACCAAACACTAATCCTCAATCTAACCCTCACCCTTAACCTATACCTAACTCTCACCCTCACCCTAAACCTAACCCTCACCCTAACCCTAACCCTCAACCTCACCCTCACCCTCAGCCTTACCCTAAGCCTAACCCTAACACTAACGCTCACACTCACCCTAACCCTTACCCTAAACCTAATCCTAACCCTAAGCCTAACCCTCACCTTCAACCTAACCCTAAATCGAACACTAACCCTAAACCTCACCCTCACCCTATCCCTCACCCTTATCATTACCCTCCCCCTCAGCCTAACCCTCACCTTTACACGTATCGTCAATCCCACCCTAACCCTCACTCTACCTCTAACACTCACCCTAACCCTAACTCTATGCCGAAACCTCACACTCACCCTAACCCTAACTCTAACACTAACCCTAACAATAACCCACACCCTAACCCTAAGCCTAACCATCACCCTAACCCTAATACTCACCACCACCCTCACCCTCATTCTAAACCTAAGCCTAAGCCTAACCCTAACCCTAAACCTCACACTCACCCTCACCCTAACCCTAACCCTAACCCTAACCGTAAACCTCAACATAACCCTCAACCTAACCTTAACCCTAATACTTACCCTAACCCTAAACCTCCACCTAACCCTCCAACTAAACCTAAGTCTAACCATAAAACTAACCCTCACCATAACACTAATCCTAGACCTAACCCTAAACCTCACTCTAACCCTAACACTCACCCTCACCCTCACCCCAGACCTAACCCTAATCCTCACCCTAAACCTAACCCTCACCCTCACCGTAACCCTAACCCTCATCGTAACCATCACCCTAACCCTAACCCTAACCCTAAACTTTACCCTAAAACTAACCCTAATCCTCACCTTCACCCTACCCTCACCCTAAACCTACTGGTAAACCTAATCCTCATCCTAACCCTCACCCTAACTCTAAGCCTAACTCTAATCCTAACCCTAACCCCAAAACTAACTCTAACCCTAACACTAAACCTAACACTAACACTAACCCTAAAGCTAACCCTAAAACTAACACTAAACCTAACCCTAATCCTCAGCCGCACAGACACCCTAACCCAAACCCTAACCCTAACCCTCATAATAACTCTAAGCCTAACCTTAAACCTAATCCTAACCCTCACACTCAAACTCACCCTAACCCTAATCCTAAACCTAACCCTATCCCTAACCCTAACCCTCACCCTAACCCTCAGCCTAGCCCTAACCCTTACACTTATCCTAACCCTAACCCTCACCCTAACCATAACCCTCACCCTAACCCTAACCCTCTCCCTAAGACTTACCCTCACCCAACACTAACCCTAACGGTAACACTAACCCTCACACTAACCCTAAACATCACCCTAACCCTAACACTCACCCTAAGTCTAACCCTAACCCTCACCCTCACCCTATCCTTCACCCTAACCCTAACCCTCATCCTAACCATAAACCTCACTTTAACCCTAACCCTCACCCTAACCCTCACACTAACCCTAACTCTACCCCTAACAATAACACTAATCCTAAACCTAAACCTAACCCGAACCCTAAACCTAATGCTAACACTCAACCTCACCCTAACCCTCACCCTAACCCTAAATGTACCCTTAAACCTCACCCTCACCCTAACCCTAACTCTAACCCTAACCCAACACTAAACCTCATTGTAACCCTAAACCTAACCCTTACCCTCACATTAAACATAACCCTAACCCTAAACCTAAGAATAACCCTAAACCTAACCCTAACCCTCACCCTAAACATAACACGTACCCTAACTTTAACCCTCACCCTAAAACTAACCCTAACCCTCACCCTTATCTTATCCCTCACCGTCAGCCTAAACCTCACCTTTACCGTTACCTTCAACCTCACCCTAAACCTATAATTCATCCTAACCCTCGCCCTAAGCATAAACCTAACCATCATCCTAACCCTAACCCTCTCCCTCAACCTAGCCCTCACCCTAAACCTAATCCTAATCCTAACCCTCATCATTACCCTCACCTTAACCCTAACCCTAACGATCAAACCTAACATAATCCTCACCCCCACCCTCACCCTCAGCCTAACCCTAAGCCTAAGCCTAACCCTAACCCTAACCCTAAACCTCACCCTCACCCTAGCCCTCACACTAACCCTAATCCTTACCCTAACCCTCAACCTATCCCTCACCCAAACACTAACCCTATCCCTCACCCTCACCCTCACCCTAACCTTAATCCGAAACCTAATCCTCAATCTCACCCTAACCATCACCCTCACCATAACCCGTACTCTAACACTCAACCTAACCATAAACTTAAACCGAACCCTAACCCTCAATCTCACCCTAACCATAACCCTCACCCTAACCCTAACCGTAAAAATAACCCTCACCCTAGCCCTCACTCTCAACCTCACCCTCAGCCTAACCCTAACCCTAACCCTAAACCTAATGCTAACACACACACTCACCACCACCCTAACCCTAATCCTAACCCAAACCCTCATCCAAACCCTCCCAATAACCCTAACCCTCAACCTAAACCTAACCATCACCCTCAGCCTAATTAAGCCTAACCCTAACCCTAATTCTCACACTCAACCTAACCCTATCCCTAAACCTCATCCTAGCCCTAAACCTAACCCTCACCCTCACTCACAATAACCGGAACCCTAACCCTAATGCTAACAATTATCCTAACCCTAACCCTAACCCTCATTCTCAGCCTCACCCTAACCCTAACACTAACCCTAAACCTCACCCTCACCCTAACCCAATCTCTAACCCTAATCCAAACCCTAAACCTCACCCTAACACTAAACCTAACCCTAACCCACACCTTCACCCTCAGCCTAATTCTAAGCCTAACCCTAACCCTAAACCTCACACTCACCCTAATTCTAACCCTAAACTTCACCCTAACCTTAACCCTCATATTCACCCTAACACTAATCCTAATCCAACTCCTAACCCTAACCCTAACCTCACCCTCACCCTCACCCTAACCCTAACCCTAAACCTTACCCTAACACTAACCCTAAACCTCACCTTCAACATAGCCCTCACTCTAAACCTAATCGAAAACCTAATCGTCATCCTAACCCTCACCCTAAATCTAAGCCTAAGCCTAAGCCTAACCCTAACCCCAACCCTCACTGTAACACTAACACTAATCCTAACACTAACACTAACCCTAAACCTAACCCTAAATCTAACCCTAATCCTCAGCCTCACCCTAACCCTAACCCAAACCCTAAACCTATCCCTCATCCTAACTCTAAGCCCAACCCTAACCCTAATCCTAACCCTCACACTCGTCCCCACCCTAAACCTAATCCTAAACCTAACCCTATCCCTAACCCTAACCCTCACCCTAACCCTCAGCCTAGCCCTCACCCTTACACTTATCCTAACCCTATCCCTCACCCTAATCATTACCCTCACTCTAAACCTAACCCTCACCCTAACACTTACCCTCAACCTAACACTAACCTTAACCCTAACATTAACCCTCAAACTAACCCTAAACATCACCCTAACCCTAAACCTCCCCCTAACACAAACTCTAACCCTCATCATCACCCTAGCCTTCATCCTAACCCTAAACTTAATCCTCACCATAAACCTCACACTAACCCTAACACTAATCCTGAATCTAACCCTCAACCTCACCCTAACACTAACACTAAACCTCACACTAACCCTAACACTCACACTTACGGTAACCTTCACCCTCAGCCTAACCCTCACCTTTACCCTTACCATCACCCCCACGCTTACCAGCACCCTAACCCTAACCCTCACTCTAACCCTAAATGTACCACTAAACATCACCCTCACCCTAACCCTTACTCTAACCCTAACCCTAAAACTAAACCTCACTGTAATTCTAATCATAACCCTCACCCTCACCGTAACCATAACCCTAACCCCAAACCTAACAATAACCCTAACCCTAACCCTAAACCTCACCCTAAACATAACCCGCACCCTAACCCTAACCCTCAACCTAACACTTATCCTCACCCTAACACTAACCCTCACACTAACCCTAACCCTCACCTTAATCCTAAACCTCACCCTAACCCTAACCCTAACCCTAATCCTCACCCTCATCCTAGCCCTCACCCTAACCCTAATTCTAACCCTCACCCTAAACATAACCCGCACCCTAACCCTAACCCTCAACCTAACACTTATCCTCACCCTAACACTAACCCTCACAATAACCCTAACCCTCACCCTAATCCTAAACCTCACCCTAACCCTAACCCTAACCCTAATCCTCACCCTCATCCTAGCCCTCACCCTAACCCTAATTCTAACCCTCACCCTCACTCTAAACCTAACCCTCATCCTCACCCTAAACCTCACACTAATCCTAACTCTAATCCTCAATCTCAACCTCACCCTCACCCTAACACTAACCCTTACCCTAAACCTAAACCTAACCCTAACACTCACCAGTACCTTAACCCTCACCCTCAGCCTAAACCTCACCTTTACACTTACCATCATCCTCACCCTAACCCTCACCCTAACCCTAAACCTCATCCTAACCCTCACCCTAACAGTTAACCTAACCATCACCGTAACCTTAATCCTCACCCTCACCCTAGCCCTAAACCTAACCTTAATCCTAATCCTAACTCTCATCCTAACACTCACCCTAACCCTAACACTAACACTTAACCGAAACCTAACTCTCACCCTAAACCAAAACCTAACCCTCAACATCACCCTCATTCTCAGCCTAACCCTAAGCCTAAGCCTGAGCCTAACCCTAAACCTAACCCTCACACTCACCCTAAACCTTACCCTAATCCCAATCCTAAACCTAATCCTAACCCTCACCATCACCCTCACCCTCACCCAAACCCTCAACCTAACCCTAACCCTAACAGTAACCCTACGACTAACCCTCAAACTCAGCCTCACCCTTACCCTAACTCTAACCCTAAACCTCACCCTCACTCTAACCCTAACTCTAACACTAACCCTAACACGGAACCTCACCCTCATCCTAACCCTAACCCTCTCCCTAACTATAACCCTCACCCTAACATTAACCCTCAACCTAACCCTTAACATCACTCTAACACTAACACTAACCCTCACAATAACACTAACCCTCCCCCTAATCTAAAACCTCACCCTAACCCTAACCCTTATTCTAACCCACACCCTTACCCTAGCCCTCACCCTAACCCTAATTCTAACCCTCACCCTCACCCTAACCCTAAACCTCATCCTCACCCTAAACCTCACACTAACCCTAACCTTAGTCCTCAATCTAACCCTCACGCTAACTCTAACCCTAACCTTAAACCTAACCCTAACCCTCACCCTTATCTTAACCCTCACCCTCAGCCTAAACCTCACCTTTACCGTTCCCATCATCCTCACCCTAACCCTAAACCTCATCCTAACCTTCACCCTAACCATAAACCTAACCATCACCCTAACCCTAACCCTCACACTGAACCTCACACTCAGCCTAACCCTACGCCTAAGCCTAACCCTTACTCTAACCCTCACCCTCACCCTAGCCCTCACTCTAACCCTAATCCTAAACCTATCCCACATTGTAACCCTCACCCTAACCCTAACCCTAACAATCACCTTAACGATGATCCTCACCCCCACCCTCACCCTCAGCCTAACCCTAACCCTAAACCTAACCCTCACATACCCTCACCCTAAACGTAACCATAAACCTTAACATCACCCAAACACTCACCCTAAACCTCACCCTCACCCTAGCCGTCATCCTAAGCCTAACCCTAACCCCAATCCTCATCCTAAACCTGATCCTAACCCTAAACCTAAACCTCACCCTAATCCTAAGCCTAATCCTAACCCTCAACCTAACCCCAGCCCTCATGCTCATTGTAACCCTAAATCTAACCCTCAGCCTAGCCCTAAACTTAACCCGAACCCTAACTCTCACCCTAACCCTACCCTTAACACTCACCCTTACCTTAACCCTGACCCTCACCCTCACCTTCAGCCTAACATTAAGCCTAACCCTAACCCTAACCCTAACCCTCACACTCAAGCTAACCCTAAACCTAATCCTAATACTAACACTAACCCTAAACCTCACCCTCACCCTAATCCTCACCTTAACCCTAACCGTAACATTAATCCTAACCCTAACCCTAACCCTAAAACTCAACCTCACCCTAAACCTCACACTAACCCTAACACTAATCCTCAATCTAACCCTCACCCTAACCCTAACCATAACCATAAACTTAACCCTAAACCTCACCCTTATTTTAACCCTCAACCTCAGTCTAAACCTCATCATTAGCCTCACCATCATCCTCACCCTAAACCTCACCCTAATCCTAAACCTCATCCTAACCCTCACCCTAACCTTAAACTTCACCCTAACCCGAACCCTCACCCTCAGGCTCATGCTCAGCCTAACCCTAAGCCTAAGCCTAATCTTATTCTAACCCTCACCCTCACGCTAGCCCGAACCTGAACCCTAATCCTAACCCTATCCCTCATGCTAACCCTCACCCTAACCCTAACCCTAACCATCACCCTAACCATAATCCTCACCCCCACCCTCACCCTCAGCATAACCCTAACCCTAAGCCTAACCCTAACCCTAACCCTCACATACCCTAACCCTAACCCTAATCCTAACCCTAACCCTAAACATCAACCTAACCCTCAACCTAACCTTAACCCTAACACTAATCCTAACCCTAACCCTCGACCTAACCCTCCCCCAACCCTAAATCTAAACCAAAACTCACCATCACCCTAACCCAAATACTAACCCTAACCCTCACCCTAACCCTAACCCTCACACTCACTGTAACCCTCACCCTCATACTAACCCTCACCCTAACCCTAACGCTAACCCTAAACCTCACCCAAACACTAACCCTAACACTCACCCTCACCCTACCCCTAATCCTAACCCTAATCCTCATATTAACCCTCAACCTAACCCTAACCCTAAACCTCACCCTCACTGTAACCCAAACCCTAAACCTCACCCAAACCATAAACTTAACACTCATCCTAATCCTCACCCTAACCCTTACACTAACCCTAACCCTAACCCTCACCCTAACCATCACCCTAACCCTTACTCTAACCCTAAACCTCACCCTCACCCTCATGCTAACCATAACCATAACCCTAAAAATCACCATAACCCTAACCCTCACAGTCACCCTCAACATAACACTAACCCTAACCCTAATAATAACAAGAACCCTAACCCTAACCCAAACCCTCAGCCTCACCCTAACCCTAACCATAACCCTAAACCTCACCCTAACCCTAAACCTAACCCTAACCCTCACCGTCACCTAACCCTAACTTAACCCTAACACTAACCCTAACCCTAACACTAACCCTCACACTAACCCTAACCTTCACCCTAACCGTAAACCTAAACATCAACCTAACCCTATCTTCACCCTCAAACTCACGCTCAGCCTAAACCTAACCCTAAGACTAACCCTGACTCTAACAATCACCCTCAACCTAGCCCTAACCCTAACCCTAATCCTAACCCTATCCCTCATCCTAACCCTAACCATAAGCCTAACCCTAACCATCACCCTAACCCTAATCCTCACCCGCACCCTCACCCTCAGCCTAACCCTAACCCTAAGCTTAACCATAACCATTACATACTCTCACCGTTACGCTAACCCTAACCCTAACCCTAAACCTCAACCTAACCCTCACCCTAAACTTATCCCTAACACTAAGCCTAACCCTCGACCTAACCTTCCCCCTAACACTAAATCTAATCCTAAAACTCACCCTCACCACAACTCAAATCCTAAACCTAACCCTAATCCTTAACTAACCCTCAACCTCACTGTAACCCTAACCCTCAAAACCCTCACCCTAACCCTAACCCTAAACCTAAACCTCACCCAAACACTAACCCTAACCATCACCCTCACCCTAGCCCTCACCCTAACCCTAACCCTAATGCTAATCCTCATCCTAACCATCACCCTTAGCCTAACCCTAACCCTCACCCTAATCCTAAGCCTACTGTAACCCTCAACCTAACCCTATCCCTCATGCTAACTGTAAACCTAACCCTAACCCTCACCCTAACCCTAAACTTAAACCGAACCCTAACCCTCACCCTAACGATATCCCTAACTCTCACCCTAACCCTAACCCTTACCCTCAACTTCACCCTCAGCCTAACCCTAAGGGTAAACCTAAACATAACCCTAACCCTCACACTCATACTAACCCTTACCCTGATCCTATTCCTAACAATAACCCTAACCCTCACAATCACCCTAACCCTCATTGTAACCCTAACTCTAACACTAACCCTAACCCTAACCCTCAACCTCAGCCTAACCTAACCCTAAACCTAACCCTAACCCTCACCCTAATCCTAACCCTAAACCTCACCCTCAACCTAGCCCTCACCCTAACCCTAATCCTAACCCCAACCCCCACCCTAACACTAACCCTAAAACTCACCCTCACCCTCACCCTAACCCTAACCCTAACCCTAACCCTCATCCCAACCCTAACCCTCAACCTCACTGTAACCGTTACCCTAACCCTCACTTAACCCTAAACTTAACCTGAACCCTAACTCTCACCCTAACCTAAACCTAACCCTCACCCTAACCGTAACCCGCACCCTCACCCTCACCCTCAGCTTAACACTAAGCCTAACCCTATCCCTAAACCTAACCCTCATCGCATCCCTCACCCTAACCCTAACCCTAATCCTAATCCTAACCCTAACCCTAAATCTCACCTTATCCCAAACCCTCAAGTTAAGCCTAACCCTAACATTAATCCTAACCCTAACCCTAACCCTAAACCTCATCCTAAACCCTAAATTTCACTCTACCCATCACACTAATCCTCAACCTAAACCTCACCCTAACCTTAACCCTCACACTAACCCTAACATTAACGCTCAACCTAACCCTACATCTAACCCTAAATCTAATCCTACACCTCCCCCTCATCCTAACCTTAATCCTAACCCAAACCTAAACCTCACTAAAACACTAACTCTAATCCTCACACTCAAACTAGCCTTCACCCTAACCCTAATCCTTACCCTAATCCTCATCCTAACCCTCACCATAACCCAAACTCTAACACTGACTCTAACACTAACCCTCACCCTCAGCCTCACCCTAACTTTAACTCTAACCTTAAACCTCACCCTCACCCTAACCTTAACCCTAAACCTAACACTAAATCTCACCCTAACCCTAACCCTAAACCTCACACTAACCCTAACCCTCACCCTAACCCTAATCCTAACCCTACACCTCATCCTAAGCCTAACCCTAACACTAACCCTAACCCTCACCCTCACCCTCACCCTAACCCTAACCCTAACCCTAACCCTCAACCTAACCCTATCCCTCATCCTCACTGTTACCCTTACCGTAACATTCACCCTAACCCTAAACTTAACCGAACCCTATCTCTCACCCTAAACCTAACCCTAACCCTCACATACCCTAACCCTAATCCTAATCCTAACCCTAACCCTAACCCTAACCCTAAACATCAACCTAACCCTCAACCTAAACTTAACCCTAACACTAATCCTAACCCTAATCCTCAACCTAAATCTCCCCCTAACCCTAAAACTAACCCTAAATCTAACCCTAAAACTCACCATCACCCTAACCCAAATCCTAAGCCTAACCCTTACCCTAACCCTAACCCTCACCCTCACTGTAACCCTCACCCTCACCCTAACCCTCACCCTCACCCTAACCTCACACAAACACTAACCCTAAACCTCACCCTCACCCTAGCCCTCACCCTAACCCTAATCCTAATCCTAAACCTCACCCTAAACCTAACCCTAACCCTCGCCCTCACTCTAACCCGAACCCTAAACCTCACAAAACCATAAACTTAACCCTCATCCTAACATTCACCCTAACCCTTACACTAACCCTAACCATAACCCTCACCCTAACCCTCACCCTAACCCTTACTCTAACCCTAAACCTCACCCTCACCCTCACACTAACCCTAACCATAACCCTGAACCTCACCCTAACCCTAAACCTCACTTTCACCCTCACCGTAACCCTAACCCTAACCCAAACCCTCAGCCTAACCCTAACCCTAAGCCTAAACCTAAACCTCACCCTAACCCTAACCCTAAACCTAGCCCTCACCCTAACCCTAAACTTAACCGAACCCTAACCTAAACAATAACCCTAACCCTAACCCTAACCCTCACCCTAAACATAAACCTCACCCTAACATTAACTCTTACCCTAACACGTACCCTCACCCTAATACTAACCCTAACACTAACACTAACCCTCACACTAACCCTAACCCTCACCAAAACTGTAAACCTAACCTTCACCCTAATCCTACCTTCACCCTCAAACTCACGTTCAGTCTAAACCTAAGCCTAAGCCTAACCCTTACTCTTAACCTCATCCGCATCCTAGCCCTCACGCGAACCCTAATTCTAACCCTATCCCTCATCCTAACCCTCACCCTAAGCCTAAACCTAACCATCACCCTAACCCTAATCCTCACCCGCACCCTCACTCTCATACCTACCCTAACTCTAAGCTTAACCCTAACCCTCACATACACTCACCCTTACCCTAACCCTAGACCTAACCTTAACCCTAAACTTCAACCTAACCCTCACCCTAACCTTATCCCTAACACTAACCCTAACCTTCGTCCTAACCTTCCCCCTAAAACTAAATTGAACCCTAAAATTCACCCTCAACACAACCCAAATTCTAACCTTAACCCTCACCATTACCCTAACACTCACCCTCACTGTAACCCTAATCCTCAACCTAACTCTCACCCTAACCCTAACCCTACACCTAAACCTCACCAAACACTAACCCTAACATTCACTCTAACCCTAGCCCCCACCCTAACCCTAATCCTAACCCTAATCCTCATCCTAACCCTCACCCTAAGCCTAACCCTAACCAGCACCCTAATCCTAAGCCTAGCCTAACCCTCAAACTAACCCTAACCCTCATGCTCACTGTAACCCTAACCCTAACCCTCACCCTAACCCAAACTTAAACTGAACCCTCACCTTCATCCTAACCCTAGCCCTAAACCTAAACCTAACCCTAACCATCACACACACTAATCCTTACCCTAATCTTATTCCTAATAATAACCCTAACCCTCACACTCAACCTAACACTCATCGTATCCCTAAATCTAACACTAACCCTAACCCTAACCCTCAACCTCAGGCTTACCCTAACCCTAACTCTAACCCTAAACCTCACCCTCACCCTAACCCTAACCCTAAACCTAACCCTAAACCTCACCCTAATCCTAACCCTAACCCTCACCCTGACCCTCCCCCTCCCCCTCACCATAACTCTAACCCTAACCCTAACAATAACACTAATCCTAACCCTAAACCTAACCCTAACCCTAACCCTAATCCTAAAACTCACCCTCAGCCTAACCATAATCTTAACCCTAAACCTCAAACTAAACCTAACCCTCACCCTCACTGTAACCCTAACCCTCATCATAACCCTAACCCAAAAATTAACCCTAACCCTAAACCTTTCCCTAACACTAACACTAACACTAACACTCAACCTCACCCTAGCCCTCACCCTAACCCTAATCCTAACCCTAACCCTCACCCTAACCCTAACGCTCACCCTCAGCCTCACTCTCAGACTAACCCTAAGCCTAAGCCTAACCCTAACCCTAACCATCACAATCACCCTAAATTTACCATAATCCTAATCCTAACCATAAGCCTAAACCTAACCCTCACCTTCACCCTCACCACAAACCTAAACCTCACCCTATCTCTAAATCTAACCCTAACCCTAAACCTAACCCTCAACTTCAGCATCACCCTTACCCGAACTCTAAACCTAAACCTCAACCTTACCCTAACTCTAACCCTAACCCTAAACCTCACCCTAACCCGAAAACTAAACCTCACCCTCGACCTAGCCCTCACCCTAACCCTAATCCTAACTCTAACCCTCATCCTAACCCTTCCCATAACCCCAAGCCTAAAGGTCAGCCTCAAACTAACCCTCACCCTAACCTTAACCCTAACTCTGACACTAACCCTAACCCCAACCGTCAACCTAACCCTCACCCTAACCCTAACCCAAACCCTAATCCTAATCTTAATCCTACAACTAACCCTAAGCCTCACCCCCAACCTAACCCTCACCATAAGCCTAACCCTAATATTAATCCTAAACCTAACCCTAACCCTAAACCTCATCCTCACCCTAAACCTCACACTAACCCTAACACTAGTCCTCAATATAAACCTCACCCTCATCCTCACCCTACCCCTCACCCTAACCCTAACCCTCGTCCTCAACATAAACCTCACACTAATCATAACAATAATCCTTAATCTAACCCTCACCATCACCCTAACCCTAACCCTAACGCTCATCTTAAACCTAACCCTCACCCTTACTATAACACTCAACCTCAGCCTAACCCTCACCTTTACCCTTACCGTCACACCCACCCTAACCCTCACCCGAACCCTAACCCTCACCCTGACCCTAACCCTACACCTAAACCAGACCCTCACCCTAACCCTAACTCTAACCCTAACCCTAACACTAAACCTCAACTTATCCCTAACCCTAACCCTCACCATAAACCTCATGGTCAGCCTAACCCCAAGCCTAAGTCTTACCCTTACCCTTACCATAACCCTCACCCTGACCCTAGCCTTCACACTAACCCTAAGCCTAACCCTAACACTCATTCTAACCCTAACACCCTAACTCGAACACTAACAATCACTCTAACCCTAATCCTCAACCCCAACCTCACCCTCAGCCTAACCCTAAGCCTAAGCCTAAGCCTAACCCTAACCCTCACACTCACCCTCACCCTAACCCTAATCATAACCCTAACCCTAACCCTAAACCTCAACCTAACCCTCACCCTAACCTTAACCCTAAAACTAACCCTAACAATAACGCTCGAACTTACCCTCCAACTAACCCTAAATCTAACCCTAAACCTCACGCTCACCCTCACCCTAATCCTAACCCTAACCCTAAACCTCACCCTAACACTAAACCTAACCCTCACACTCACCCTCACCATAACTCTAACACTAACACTAACAATAACACTAATCCTAACCCTAAACCTAACCATAACCCTCACCATAATCCTAACACTTACCCTCACCCTAACCATAATCTTTACCCATACCCTCAACCTAACCCTAACCCTCACCCTCACCATAAACCTAAGCCTCATCCTAACCGTAACCGAAACCCTAAATCTAGCCAAAAACTTACCCTAACACTAACCCTAACCCTCATCATCACCCGAGCCCTCACCCTCACACTTATCCTAGCCCTAACACTCACCCTAACCCTATACTTAACCGAACCTTAACTCTCACCATAACCTTAACCCTAACCCTCACCTAAACCTAACCCTCACCCTCACCCTCACTCTCAGCCTAACCCTAAGCCTAAGCCTAACCCTAACCCTAACCTTCACCCTCATCCTCATGCTCAGCCTAACCCTAAGCCTAAGCTTAACACTTACTCTAACCCTCACCCTCACACTAGCCCTCAGCCTAAACCTAATCCTAATGCTATCCCTCATCCTAACCCTCACCCTAACCCTAACAATCACCCTAACCCTAATCCTCACTCCCACCCTTACCCTCAGCATAATCCTAACTCTAAGCCTAACCCTAACCCTAACCCTCACATACCCTAACCCTAACCCTAATCCTAACCCTAAACCTAAACCTAACCCTAAACATCAACCTAACCCTCACCCTTACCTTAACCCTAACATTAATCCTAACCCTAACCCTGTAACTAACCCTCCCCCTAACCCTAAATCTAACCCTAAAACTCACCATCATCCTTACCCTAATCCTAACCCTAACCTTCACCCTAACCCTAAACCTCACCTTCACTGTAACCCTAAACCTCACCCTTACCCTCACCCTAACCCTAACCCTTAGCCTAAATCTCACCCAAACACTAACCCTAATCCTCACCATCACCCTAGTGCTCACCCTAAACCTAATCCTAACATGAAGGTGAACCCTTAACCTCACCCTAACCATCGCGGTAACCCTAACTCTAACACTGACCCTAACACTAACCATCAACCTCATCCTCACCCTAACCTTAACTCTAATCTTAAACCTCACCCTCACCCTAACCCGAACCCTAAACCTGACCCTAAAGCTCACCCTAATCCTAAGCCTAAACCTCACCCTAACCCTAGCGCTCACCCTAATCCTAATACTAACCCTAACCTTCATCCTAAGCCTCACCCTAAAACTAACCCTAACCCTCACCCTCACCCTCACCCTAACCGTAACTCTAACGCTCAACCTAACCCTATCCCTCACCCTCACTGTAACCCTTACCCTAACACTAACCCTAACCCTAAAATTAACCGAACCCTAACTCACACTCTAACCCTAAGTCTAAACCTTACCCAAACCCTAACCCTCAACCTCACCCTCACTCTCACCCTAACCCTAAGCCTAATCCTAAACCTAACCCTAACCCTTTCCCTAATCCTAATCCTAACCCTAACCCTAACCCTCACCCTGTTGCTCGGCCTAAGCCTAAGCCTAAGCCTAAGCCTAACTCTAACCCAAACCCTCACCCTAGCCCTAACTCTAACAGTAACCCTAACTCTAACCGTAAACCTCGCTCTCACCCTAACCCTAACTCTAACCCTAACCCTAAACCTAAACCTCATCGTAACCCTAACCCTAACCCTCACCCTCACCCTAACCATAATCCTAACCCTAACCCTAACAATAAACCTAACCCTAACCCTCAACCTAACCATAACGCTCACCCTAACCCTAACCCTCAACTTAGCATTTACCCTCAACCTAACTCTAACCCTAACCCTAACCCTCACCCTCACCATAATCATAAACCTAAACCTCATCCTAACCCTAACCCTAACCCTCACCCTCACCCTCACCGTAACCGTAACCGTAACCCTAACCCTAACAATAAACCTAACCCTAACCCTCAACCTAACCATAACGCTCACCCTAACCCTAACCCTCACCCTAACATTTACCCTCACCCTAACCCTAACCCTAACCCTAACACTAACCCTCACACTAACCCTAACCATCACCCTAATCCTAAACCTCACCCTAAAACTAAACCTAACCCTCACCCTCACCCTAGCCCTCACCCTAACCCTAACCCTCATCCTCATCCTAAGCCTCACACTAAAACTAACACTAATCCTCAACCTAATACTCACCCACACCCTTCCCCTAACCCTAACCCGCACCTAAACCCTAACCCTCACCCCATTGTAACCCTCACCCTCACCCTAACCCTCACATTTACCCTTACCATCACTGCCAAGCTAAACCTTACCCTAACCCTAATCCTCACCCTAACCCTCACCCTAACCCTAATGCTAACCCTAACCCTCAACCTAAACCTAACCTTCACCCTCATCGTAACCTTTTCTCTAACCCTCAACCTAACCCTAAACTTAACCCGAACACTAACTCTGACACTCATCCTAAAACTCCCCTAACCTTAGCCCTAAACCTCACCCTAACCGGAACCCTAACCCTCACCCTCATGATCAGCCTAAGCTTAAGCCTAACCCTAACCCTAACGTTCACCCTAACCCTAACACCAAACCTAACTCTAACCCTAAACGTCATCCTCAACCTAATCCTAACTCTAACTCTAACCCTAACACTAAACCTGACGCTAACCCTCACCCTAAGCCTCATCCTCACCGTAACCGAAAACCTAACCCTAAACCTAACAATAACCCTAACACTAACCCTAACCGCTAACCTAACCATAACCCTCACCCTAAGCCTAACCCTCATCCTAACACTTACCCTCACCCTAACCCTAACACTAACCCTCACACTAACCCTAACCCTCACCCAAATCCTAAACTATACCCTAACCCTAACCCTGAACCTAACCCTCAACCTCAGGCTCAGCCTAACCCTAAGCCTAAGCCTAACACTTACCCTAACCCTCCCCCTCACCCTAGCCCTCACTCTAATCCTAATCCTAAACCTAACCCTCATCCTAACCCTCACCCTAACCCTAACCCTAACCATCAACCTAAACCTAATCCTTACCCCCACCCTCACTCTCAGCCTAAGCCTAACCCTAATCCTAACCCTCACACTCACCCTCACCCTCACCTTATCCTAAACCTAACACTAAACATAACCCTAAACCTCAATCTAAGCCTCACTCAAACTTTAACCCTAATACTAAACCTAACCCCAACTCTCGAACTAACCCTCCAACTAACCCTAAATCTAACACTAAACCTCACCCTCATCCTAACTCTAATCCTAAACCTAACCCTAAACCTCACCCTAACCCTAACCCTAACCCTCACCCTAACCCTCAACCTCACCATAACGCTAACCCAAACCTTAACAACAACACTAACCTAACCATAAACCTAACCCTAACCCTAAACTTAACCCTAATCCTAACACTCCCCCTCACGCTAACCGTAATCCTAACCCTAACCCTCACCCTAACCCTAAACCTCACCCTCCCTGAAACCCTAACCCTCAAGCTAACCCTCACCCTAACCCTAACCCAAAACTAAACCTTAATCTAACACTAACCCTAACCCTCACCCTCACTCTAGCCCTCATCCTAACCCTAATCCTCATCCTCACCCTCACCCTAACCCTAAACCTAACGCTAACCCTCAACCTAACCCTAACCCTCACGTTCACCATAACCCTAACCCTAACCCTCACCCTAGCCCTAAACTTAACTGAACCCTAATTCTCACCCTAACCCTAACCCTAACTCACCCGAACCCTAACCCTCACCCTCACCCTCTCTGTTAGACTAACCCTAAGCCTAAACTTTACCCTAACCCAGTCACACTCACCCTAACCCTTACCCTAAACCTAATCCTAACCCTAAGTGTAACCATCACACTGAACCTAACCCTCATGCTAACCCTATCTCAAACAGTAACCCTAACCCTAAACCTCAAACTCAGCCTCATCCTAACCCTAACTCTAACCCTAAACCTCTCCCTCACTCTAACCTTAACCCTAAACCTACACTTCACCCTAACCCTAAGCCTAAGCCTAAACGTAACCCTAACCCTGACCCTTACAGTAACCCTCACCCTCAGCCTAAGCCTCACCTTTAACCTTACCATCATCCTCACCCTAACCCTCACCCTAACCCTAAACCTCATCCTAACACTCACCCTAACCATCACCCTAACCTTAACCGTCACCGTCAATCTCATGCTCAGCCTAACCCTAAGCCTAAGCTTAAGCCTAACCCTTAGCTAAGCCTCACCCTCACGCTAGCCCTCACCCTAACCCTAATCCTAACCCTAACCATCACCCTAAACCTAATCCTTACCCCCAACCTCACTCTCTGACTAATCCTAAGCCTAAACCTAACCCTAACCCTAACCCTCACACTCACCATCACCCTCACCCTAATCCTCACCCAAACCCTAATCATAACCCTAAAACTCAACTTAACCGTCACCCCAACCTTAACCCTTAAACTAACCCTAACACTAACCCTCGACCTAACCCTCCAACTAACCCTAAATCTATCCTTAAACCTCACCCTCACCATAACCCTAATCCTACCCCTAACCCTAAACCTCATTCTAACCCTAATCCTAATCCTCACCCTGACCATCACCCTCACCCTCACCATAACTCTAACCCTAACCCTAACAATAACACTAATCCTAACCCTAAACCTAACCCTAACCCTAATCCTAACAGTCTCCCTCACCCAAACCCTAATCCTAACACTTACACTAAACCTCACACTAACCCTAACCCTCACCCTTACCCTAGCCCTCACCCTAACCTTAATTCTAACTCTCACCCTCACCCTAAACCTGACAGTCATCCTCACCCTAAACCTCACACTAACCCTAACACTAATCCTCAATCTAAACCTCATCCTATACCTAACACTAACCCTTACACTAACGCTAAACCTAACCCTAAACCTCACCCTTATCTTAACCCTCACCCTCAGCGTAAACCTCACCTTTACCCTTACCATCATCCTCACCCTAACCCTAACCCTCATCCTCACCGTAAACCTAACCCTCAAACTAACCCTCACCCTAAGCCTAACTCTAACCCTAACCCTTAATCTAACACTAACCCTAAACCTCACCCTCAACCTAGCCGTCACCCTATCCCTAATCCTTATCCTTACCCTCACCCTAACCCTAATCTTAACCCTTACCCTAACCCTAATCCTAACCCTAAGCCTCAACCTAACCGTAACACTCAAGCTCACCATAAATCTAACCCTAACCCTCACTCTAACCTTAAACTTAACCAAACCCTAACTCTCACCGTAAACCTAACTCTGATCCTGACTCTCAACCTCACCCTCAGCCTAACCCTAACCATAACCCTCACACTCACCCTAACCCTTATGCTAATCCTAATCCTAAACTTAAGCCTAACCCTCAACCTCAACCTAACCCTCACCCTAACCCTAACTCTAACACTAAACCTAAACATCAATCTCAGCCTCACCCTAACTCTAACTCTAACCGTAAACCTCACCCTCACCCTAACCCTACCCCTAACCCTAACCCTAAATCTCACCCTAACTTTAACCCTAAAGTTCAACCTCAAACTAGCCCTCACCCTAACCCTAACCATAACACTAACCCTTAACCTAACCCTAACAATCACCCTCACTTTAACCCTTACCCTAACCCTCAACCTAACCCTAAACTTAACATGAACCCTAACTCTCACCCCAACCCTAACACTAACCCTCACCCTAACCCTAACCCTCAACCTTACCTTAATCCTCACCCTCAGCCTAACCCTCACCTTTAACCTTACTGACACCCTCACCCTAACCCTATACCTAACCCTAAACCTCAACCTAACGCTAACCCGAAACCTCAACCTCAAACCAGGCTTCACCATAACCCTAATCCTAAACCTAACCCTCATCCTAACCCTCACCCTAACACTAACCCTAACCTTCACATTCACCCTAACCCTAATCCTAACACTAACCCTCAACCTAACCCTAACCCTCATCCTCAACCTAACCCTTAACCTAACCCTCAACCTAAACATAAATTTAACCCGAACCCTAACTCTCACACCAACCCTTACTAAATCTCAGCCTCAGCCTAACGCTCACCTTTAACCTTACCGACACCCTCACCTAACTCTATCCATAACCCTAACCCTAACCCTAAACCTCACCTTAACCCTAAACCTCACCCTCACCATCAACCTCAGCATAACTCTAAACTTAACCCTAACAATAACACTTACCCTAAACCTAACCCTAACCCTAACCCTAACCAAAACCCTCACCCTCAGCCTCAACCTCAGCCTAAATGTAAGCCTAAGCCTAACCCTAACCCTAACCCTCACCATAATCCTAACCCTAACCCTAAACTTAACCTTAACCCTAACCCTAATTCTAACCCTCACCCTCACCCTAAACCTGACCCTCATCGTCACCCTAAACCTCACACTCACCTTAACACTAATTCTAAAAGTAACTCTTCCTATCCCTAACCCTAACCCTTACACCAACCCTAAACCTACCCCTAACCCTCACCCTTATCTTAACCATTACCCTCAGCACAAACCTCACCTTTACCCTTAACATCATCCTCACCCTAACCTCACCCTAACCCTAAACTTCATCTTAACCCTCACCCTAACCGTAAACCTAAACATTACCCAAACCCTAAAACTCACCCCCAACCTCACCCTCAGCCTAACCCTAAGCCTAAGCCTAACCCTAACCCTAAGCCTCACACTCAACCTCACCCTCACCCTAATCCTAACACTAAAAATAACCCTAACCCTAAACCTCATCCTAACCCTCATCCTCACCCTCACCCTCAACCTCACTGTTACTCTAACCGTATCCCTAACAATAACACTAATCCTAACGCTAAACCTAAACCTAACTCTAACCCTAACCTTAATCCTAACACTCACCCTCACCCTAACCCTAATACTAACACTGAACATCACCCTAACCCTAACCCTCACATCACCATAACACTAACTCTCATCCTAACCCTCACTCTAAACCTAACCCTAAACCTAAACCTCATCCTAACACTAACCCGAATCCTCACCCTCACCCTAGCCCTCAACCTAACCCTAATCCTGACCCTAATCCTCATCCTAACCCTCACCCTACCCCTAATATTAACCCTAACACTCACCCTAACCCTCAACTTAACCCAACCCTAAGTCTCACCCTAACCCTAACACTCACCCTCATCCTAACCCTAACCCTAACCCTCACCCACACATTCAGTCTAAAGGTAGCCTAACCCTAATCCTAAACCTAACCCTCACACTCACCCTAACCCTTATCCTAATCCTAATCTTCACCCTAAGGCTAAACCTCACCCTCACCCTAACCCTCACCCTAAACCTAAATCTAACACTAACCCTAACCCTAACCCTCACCCTCAGCCTCACCCTAACCCTAATTCTAACCCTAAACCTCACCCTCACCCTAACCCTAACCCTAAACCTATGCCTCCCCTTAACCCTAACCCTAAACCCCACCCTCACAATAGCCCTCCCCATAACCTAATCCTAACCCTAACCCTTATCCTAACCCTCACCCTAAACCTAATCCTAAACCTCACCCTCACACTCACCCTAACTCTAAACCTAACCCTAACCCTCAACATAACCCTAACCCTCACCCTCACCATAACCCTTACCCTAACCCTCACACTAACCCTAAACTTAACCCAAAACCTAACCCTCAACCTAACCCTAACCCTCACCCTCAACCTCACACTCAGCCTAACCCTAAGCCTAAACCTAAACCTAACCCTAACACACACACTCACCCTCACCCTGAACCAAATCCTAAACTTAACCCTAACCCTAACCCTAACCCTCCCCCTTACTCTCACTGTAACCCTAATGCTAACACTAACCCTAACCCTTTCCTAACCGTCACCCTAACCCTAACTAACTCTAAACCTCCTGCTCACAATAAACCTAACTCTAACACTAACCCAAACCCCTAAACCTCGCCGTAACCCTAAGCCTAACTCAAACCCTCACCCTAACCCTAACCCTAAACCTAAACCTCATCCTAACCCTAACCCGAACCTTCAACTTCACCCTCACCATAACCGTAACTCTAACCCTAACCCTAACAATAACCTCACCCTAACCCTAACCCTCACCTTAAAACTTACCCACACACTAACACTAACCCTAACCTTAGCACTAACCCTCACACTAACCCTAACCATCACCCTAACCCTAACCCTCATTCTAACCTTATCCCTAACCCTCACCCTCACCCTAGCCCTCACCCTAACACTAACCCTCATCCTCTTCCTAACCCTCACCCTCACCCTCACCCTAAGCCTAACCCTAACCCTAAACCTAATCCTAAACCTATCCCAAACCCTCACCCTCACACTAACCCTCACCCTAACCCTAACCCTAAAACTAACACTATCCCTAAACTTAACCCTCACCGTCACCCTCACCCTAACCCTAACTCTAAATCCGAACCTCAACTTCACCCTAACCATGAACATGAACCTCACCCTAACCCTAACCCTAAACCTCACCCTCACCCTAGCCCTTACCCTAACTCTAATCCTAACCCTAACCCTCATACTAAACCTCCCCCTAACCCTAAACCTAAACCTCACCCTAACCCTCAAACTCATGCTCACCCTCAGACTAAACCTAAGCCTAACCCTAGACCTAACCCTAACAAACACACTCACCCTCCACCTAATCCTAATCCTATCCCTAAACCTAACACTAACCATAACCCTCCCCCTAACTATCACCCTAACCCTAACCCTAACCCTCACCCTAACCTTAATTATAACCCTAAACCTCACCCTCACCCAATCCCTAACTATAACTCTAACCCCAACCTAAACTTCAAGCTAACACTAAACCTAACCCTCAACCTCACAGTAACCATAACCCTAAACCTAACCCTAACAATAACCCTAAACCTAATCCTAACCCTCACCCTTACCATAACCCTCACCCGAACCCATACCCTCAACCTAACACTTACCCTCATCCTAACACTAACCCTAACCCTAACACTAACCCTCACACTAACCCTAACCCTAACCCGAAACCTCAACCTAACCCTCACCCTCAACCTAATCCTAACATTAAGCCTAATCCTAACACTCACCCTAACCCTCCCCCAAACGGTATATCGAAACCTAACCGCCACCCTAACCCTAACCCTAACCCTCACCCTCCCCATCAACTTAACTGTAACTCTAACCCTAACCCTAAAAATAACACTAACCCTAACCCGAACCATCAACGTAACCCTAATCCTCACCCCACCCTCACCCTCAGCCTAACCCTAAGCTTAAGCATAACCCTCAACCTAACCCTCACACTCACCCTCAATCTAACCCTAATCCTAAAGGTAAACCTATCCCTCAACCTCAACCTAAACTTCAACCTCAAACTAACCCAAACACTAATCCTAACCCTAAACCTCACCCTAACCCTCCCCCAAACAATAACTCTAACCCTCAACCTCACCCTCACCCTAACCCTAACCCTATCCCTAAACCTCACCCTAACCCTAACCCTCACCCTCACCCTCAACCTCACCGTAACTCTAACCCTGACGCTAAGAATAACACTAATCCTAACCCTAACCCTAACAATAACACTCACCCTCAGCCTCACCCTTACTGCAAACTTTAACCTAAACATAACCCTAACAATAACCCTAACCCTAAGCCTAACCCTAACCCTAACTCTAATCCTCACCCACAACCTCACCCTCAGACTAACCCTAAGCTTAACCCTAACCCTAACCCTCACCGAAATCCTAACCCTAACCCTAACCCTAAGAGTAACCCTAAACCTAAACCTAACCCTAAACTTAACAATAATCCTCAGCCTCACCTTCACCCTAACCCAAACCATAACATTCACACTCACCCTAACTCTAAGCCTAAACCTATCCCTAACCCTAACTCTCACACTCACCCTCACCCTAACCCTAATCCTAAACCTAACTCTATTCCTATACCTAGCCCTCACCCTAACCCTCACCATCGCCCTCACACTTACCCTAATCCTAACAGTAAACCTCATCCTAAACCTCACTCTAACATTAACCCTAACCCTCACCCTCACCCTCACACTCAGCCTAACCCTAAGCCTAACCCGAACCATAACCCTAACCCTCACTGTAACCCTAACCCTAACCTTAACCATGACACTAACCCTAAACCTAAACCTAACCATAAACCTAACCCTAAACCTAACCCTAATCCTCAGCCTCACCCTCACCCTACCCCAAACCCTAACCCTAACCCTCACCCTAACCCTAAGCCTAAAATTAACCCTATCCCTAACCCTCACCCTAACCCTCCAACTAACCCTATATCTAACCCTAAACCTCACCCTCAAGCTAAGTCTAATCCTAACCCTAACCCTCACCCGCACCCTCACCCTCACCTTAATTCTAACACTAACGCTAACAATAAAACTAACCTTATCCCTAACCATCACCCTAACACTATTACTCACCCCCACCCTCACCATCAGCCTAACCCTAAGCCTAAGCCTAATCCTCACCCAAGCCTTACACTCACCCTCACCCTAAACCTAATCCTAAACCTAAGCCTATCCCTAAACCTCAACTTAACCCTCACCCTCACCCTAATCCTAACACTAACCCTAACCCTAAACCTCACCCTAACCCTCCAACTAATACTAACTCTTACCCTAAGCCTCACGCTCACACTAACCCTAAGCCTAACCCTAAACCTCACCCTAAAACTCAACCTAACCCTAAACCTCACCCTCATGCTCAACCTCACCGTAACTCTAACCCTAATCCTAACAATAACATTAACCCTATCCCTACCCCTAACACTAATCATAACCCTCACCCTCAGCCTCACCCTCATCGCAAACTTAACCCTAACCATAATACTAACAATACCCCTAACGCTAACCCTAAACCTAACCCTAATCCACACCCCACCCTCACCCTCAGCCTAAGCCTAAGCCTAAGCCTAAGCCTAACCCTCAACTTAACCCTAACCATAACCATAACCCTAAACCTAAACCTAACCCTCACCCTAAACATAACCCTAATCCTCAGCCTCACCCTCAACCTAACCCACAACCTCACCCTAAGCCTAAGCCTAACCCTAAACCTAACTCTCACACTCACCCTCACCCTAAACCTAATCCTAAACCTAAACCTATCCCTAAACGGAACCCACACACTACCCTAATCCTAGCCCTCACCCTAACCCTAATCCTAACCCTAAAATTAATCCTAAGCCTCACCCTAACCCTAACCCTAACCTTCACCCTAACCCTAACCCTAAACCTCACCCTCATTCTCTGCCTAAGCCTAAACCTAGCCTAACCCTAACCCTAACGTTAACCCTCATGGTAAAGATAACCCTAACACTAAACCTAACTGTAACCCTAAATCTCACCCTCATCCTAAACCTAACTCTAACCCTAACCCCAAACCTAAACCTCATCCTAACCTTAACCCTAACCCTCACCCTCTCTGTAACTGTAACCCTAACCCTAACCCTAACCCTAACAATAACCCTAACCCTAACCCTAACCCTCACCCTAACCCTAACCTTAAGCGAACCATAACTCTCACCCTAACCCTAACCCTCACACTAACC
Source organism: Dipodomys merriami (assembly GCF_024711535.1). Lineage (NCBI taxonomy): Eukaryota > Metazoa > Chordata > Mammalia > Rodentia > Heteromyidae > Dipodomys > Dipodomys merriami. The sequence continues at coordinate 278,886 of NW_027206559.1, forward strand.
CTAAATCTCACACTCACCCTCATCCTAAACCTAAGCCTAACCCTAACCCGAACCCTCACAATCACCCTAACACTTACCCTAATATTAATCCTAAACCTAAGCCTAACCCTCACCCTCTACCTAACCCTCACCCTAACCCTAACTCTAACACTAACCCAAACACTAACCATCAACCTCAGTCTCAACCTAACCCTAAACCTAATCCTAAACCTCACCCTCACCCTAACCCTAAAACTAACCCTAACCATAAACCTCACCCTAACCCTAAACCTAAACCTCACCCTCACCCTAGCCCTCACCCTAACCCTAATACTAACACTAACCCTCATCCTAACCCTCACCCTAACAATAACCCTAACCCTCTCCCTTACCCTAACCCTAATCCTAACCCTAACCCTCAACCTAAACCTAACTCTCACACTCACCCTAACCCTTACCCTAACCCTCACACTAACCCTAAAATTAACCCGATCCCTAACACTCACCGTAACCCCAACCCTAAACCTCACCATAACCCTCACACATACCTTACCCTCACGTTTACCCTTACCGTCACCCCCACCCTAAACCTCACCCTTACCCTAACATTCAACCTAACACTCACCCTAACCCTAACTCTACTCCTAAACCTCACCCTCACCATAACCCTAAATCTAACACTATCCCTAACACTAATCCACACCCTAAAACTAACGCTAACACTCAAACTAACACTAACACTCACCCTCACCCTCACCCTCAGCCTAAACCTAAGGCTAACCCTAACCCTCACACTCACCCTAACCCTAACCCTAATCCTAATCCTAACACTTACACTAACCCTCACCCTCTGCCTCAGCCTCACCCTAACCCTAATTCTAACTCTAAACCTCAACCTCACCCTAACCCTAACGCTATCCCTAACCATAACCTTAACCCTAACCCTAACCCTCCCCCTAACTTTCACCCTCACCCTGGCCCGAAGCCTAAACCTAACCCTAACTCTAACCCTCACACTCCCCCTCTCCTTAAACCTAATACTAATCCTAACCCTAACCCTAAGAGACACCCATACCCTAAACCTCACCTTAAAACTACCTCTAACACTAACACTAAGCCAAACCCTCACCCTAACTCTCACCTTAAACCTATCTGTAACACTAAACCTCAAACTCACACTGACCCTAACCCTAACCCTAAACCTCACCCTAACCCTAACCCTAAACCTCACCTTCAACCTAGCCCTCACCCTAAACCTAATCCAAAACCAAACCTTCATCCTAACACTCACACTAACCCTAACCCTAACCCTCACCCGAACCCTAACCCTCCCGCTCAACCTAACCCTCAGCCTAAACCTAAGCCTAACCCAAAACCTAACCCTAACCCACACACTCACCCTCACCCTAAACCTAATCTTAACCATATACCTAACACTTAACCTCACCCTAACCCTAAACCTAAAACTAACCCTAACCCTAACCCTCATCCTAAACCTCATCTGAACCCAAACTCTAACCTTAAACCTCACACTCACCCTAACCCTAACTCTAACCCTAACCCTAAACCTAAAACTCCCCTAACCTTAACCCTCATCCTCACCCTCACCGTACCCCTAACCCTAAACCTAAAAATAACCCTAAAACTAACCGTAAACCTCACCCTAACCATAACCCTCACCCTAACACTAACCCTCACAGTACCCCTAATTCTAACCCTAACCCTAAACCTCACCCTAACCCTAACCCTACCCCTCACCCTCACCCTAGCCCCCACAATAAACTTAATTCTAACCCTAACCCTCACCATAACCTAACCGCATCCTCACCCTAAACCTCACACTAACCCTAACCCTAATCCTCAATCTATCCCTCACCCTCACCCTAACCCTCACCCTAACCCTTACCCTAACCATCACCCTAATCCTAACCCTCACGCTTAGGGGAACACTCACCCACAGCCTAACCCTCACCTTTACTCCTATGGTCACACTCATCCTAACACTCACCCTAACCCTAACCCTCATCCAAACACTCACCTTAAACCTAACCCTATCCATCACCCTAACCCTAACACTCACCCTCACCCTCAACCTCAGCCTAAACCTAAGCCTAAGCCTAACCCTAACCCTAACACTCACCCTCACCCAAGCCCTCAGGCTAAACCTAATCCTAACCCTACCCTCATCATAACCCTCACCCTAACCTTAATCCTAACCATCACCCAAAATATATTCCTCACCCCCAGGATCACTGTCAGCCAAAACCTAAGCCTATAACTAACCCTAGCCATAACCCTCACCCTCACTGCAAACTTAACCAAAAATATAACACTAACAATAACCCTAATTTAAACCCTAACCCTAACCCTAATCCTCACCCCCACCCTCACACTCAGCCTAACCCTAAGCCTAACCCTCGGACGAACCCTAATCCTCACTGTTACCCTAAAACTATCCCTAACCCTAAACCTAACCCTAAACCTAAGCCTAGTCCTCAGCCTCATCCTCACCCTAACCCAAAACCTAACCCTAACCCTCAACCTAACCCTAACCCTAACCATAACGCTCACACTCAACCTCCCCCTAACCCTAATCCTAAACCTAACCCTATCCCTAACCCTAACCCTCACCCTAACCCTCACCCTAGACCTCACCCTAACCCTAAATCTAAACCTTAACCTCAACTTAACCCTAACCCTAAACCTAACCCTCACACACATGCTCAGTCTAAGCCTAAGCTTAAGCCTAAGCCTAACCCTAACCCTAAACCTATCCCTTAACCTAATCCTAGCCCTAACCCTCACCCTAAACCTAACACAAACCCTAACTCTAACCCTAAACCTCACCCTCACCCTAACCCTAACCCTAAACCTAATCCTAAACCTAAACCTCATCCTAACCCCAACACTAATCCACACCCTTACCCTCACCGTAACCCTGAACCTAACCCTAACCCTAACCCTAACCCTAACCTTCAACCTAACCCTAACCCTAACCCTAACACTAACCCTCACACTAACCCTAACCATCACCCTAACCCTAAACCTCATGCTAACACTAACCCTAACCCTCACCCTCATCCTACATTTCACCCTAACCCTAACTCTCATCCTCACCCTAAAACTCACATTAACCCTAACACTAATCCTCAATCCAACCCTCACCTTCACCCTAACCCTAACCCTAACCCTCACCCTAACCCAAACCCTCACCCTTACAATAACCCTCGCCCTCAGCATAACCCCCATTTTTGGCTTACCATCACCCCCACCCTAACACTCACCCTAACCATAACCCTCACCCAAACACTCCTCCCTAACCCTAACTCTACCCCTAAACCTCACCCTAACCCTAACCCTCACACTCACCCTCACCGTAACCATAATACTAGACCTAAATATAACCCTCACCCTAACCCTAACCCTCAACCTAATACTATCCCTAACCCTCACACTCACCAAAACACAAACCCTATTCCTAATCCTAACCCTAAACCTAACCCTAAACCTCAGCTTAACCCTCACCCTAACCCTAAACCTAACACTCACCCTAACCCTAATCCTCACCCTCAGCCTCACGCTAACCCTAACTCTAACCCTAAAACTCACCCTCACCCTAACAGTAACCCTAACCGTAAACCTCAACCTAACCCTAAGTCTAAAACTCACCTTCACCCTAGCCCTTACCCTAACCCTTATCCTAACGCTAAGCCTCATCCTAAACCTCCCCCTAACCCTAACTCTAACCCTAAACCTCACCCTCACCCTAACCATAACCCTAACCCTAACCCTAAACCTCACCCTAAACCTCAGCTAACCAAAACCCTCATTCTCACCCTCAACCTCAACGTAACTCTAACCCTAAACAAAGCAATAACACTAACCCTAACCCTAACGCAGACCCAAACCCTAACCCTAACAATAACCCTCACCCTAACCCGAACCCTCACTTTAACACTTACCCTCACACTAACACTAACTCTAACCCTAACACTAACCCTCACACTAACCCTAAACATCACCCTAACCCTCACCCGCAATCTAACCCTTTCCCTAACCCTCATCCTCACCCTAACCCTCACCCTCACCCTCACCCTCAGCCTAACCCTAATCCTAATCCTAATCTTAAACCTATCCCTAAACCTCAACCTCACCCTAACCCTCACCCTAACACTAACCCTAAAACTAACACTAACCCTAAACCTAACCCTCACCCTCAGCCTCACCCTAAACCTAACTCTAAAATTAAACCTCAGGGTCACCCTAACCCAAACCCTGAGCCTAAACATAAACCTCACCCTAAACCTAAACCTAAACCTCACCCTCACCCTAGCCTTTACCCTAACCCTAATCCTAAACATAACCCTCATTCTAATCCTCCCACTAACCCTAACCCTAAACCTCACCCTAATCCTAAAATTCAACCTCACCCTCACCCTCAGCCTAAACCTAAGCCTAACCCTAGACCTAAAGCTAACACACACACTCAGCCACAACCTAATCCTAATGCTATCCCAAACCCTAACCCTAACCCTAAACCTCCCCCTAACTATCACCCTAACCCTAACCCTAACCCTCACCCTAACCCTTACCCTATAAACCTATAACCCTAAACCTCACCCTCAACCATACCCTAACCCTAACCCTCACCCTAACCCTCACACTCACCCTAACCCTAATCCTAAACCTAACCATATACCTATCCCTAGCCCTCACCCTAACCCTCACCATAGATCTCACCCTTACCCTATTGCTAACATTAAACCTCATCATAAAACTCACACTAACCCTAACCCTAAACCTCACCCTCACCCTCATCCTCAGCCTAACCCTAAGCCTAAGCCTAACCCTAAACATAACCCTAACCCTAAACCTCACCGTAACCCTAACCCTAACCCTAACACTAACACTAACCCTAAACCTAAACCTAACCCTAAACGTAACCCTAAACTTAACCCCAAACCTCAGCCTCACTCTCACCCTAACCCAAACCCTAAACATAACCCTCAAACTAACTCTAAGCCTAACCCTAACCCTAACCCTAACCTTCATGTTAACCCTCACTCTAAACCTAACCCTAACACTAACCCTAACTCTAACCCTAAATCTCACCCACATCCTAAACCTAACTCTAAACATAACCTAAACCTAAACCTCATCCTAACCCTAACCCTAACCCTCACCCTCACTGTAACTGTAACCCTAACCCTAACCCTAACCCTAAAAATAACCCTAAACCTAATCCTAACCCTCACCCTAGCTCTAAAATTAACTGAACCCTAACTCTCACCCTAACACTAACCTTAACCCTCAACTTTAACCTAACCCTGACCCGTACCTCACCCTCAGCCTAAACCTAAGCCTAAACCAAAACCTAACCATAACACGCACAGTCACCCTAACCCTTACCCTAATCCTATTCCTAACTCTAAGCCTAACCCTCATCCTCAACCTAACCCTCACCCTAACACTAACTCTAACACTAACCCTAACCCTAACCCTCAACCTCAGTCTCAACCTAACCCTAAATCTAACCCTAATCCTTTCCCTCACCCTAACCCCAAACCTAACCCTAACCCTAAGCCTCACCCTAAACCTAATCCTAAACCTCACCCTCAGCCTACCCCTCACCCTAACCCTAATCCTAACCATAACCCTCATCCTAACCCTCACCGTAACCCTCACCCGCAACCTCACCCTCACCTTAACTCTAACACTAACCCTAACAATAAAACTAACCTTAACCCTAACCATCACCCTAACCCTATTCCTCACCCCCACCCTCACCCTAAGCCTAAACCTAAGCATAAGCCTAACCCTGACCCTAAACCTCAAACTAACCCTCACCCTCACCCTAACCCTAACCCTAACCCTAAACCTCACCCTAACCCTCCCCCTAACCCTAACTCTAACCCTAAACCTCAACCTAACCCTAACCCTCACCCTCACGCTCAACCTCACCGTAACTCTAACCCTAAGCCTAAAAATAACACTAAACCTAACCCGAACCATCACCCTAACCCTAATCCTCACCCCGCCCTCACCATCGGCCTAACCCTAAGCGTAAGCGTAACACTCACCCTAACCCTCACACTCACCCTCAAACTGACCCTCATCCTAAAGGTAACCCTATCCCTCAACCTCAACATAACCTTCACCCTCACACTAACCAAAACACTAACCTAAACTCTAACCCTCACCCTAACCCTCCCCCTAACAATAACTCTAACCCGAAACCTCACACTCAACCTAACCCTCACCCTCACCCTCAAACTCACCGTAACTTTAACCCTAACCCTAACAATAACACTAACCCTAACCCTAACCCTAACGATAACCCTCACCTTCAGCCTCACCCGCACCGCAAACTTAAACCTAATTATAACTCTAACAATAAACCTAACCCTAAGCTGAAGCCTAACCCTAACTCTAATCCTCACCCCAACCCTCACCCTCAGCCTAACCCTAAACCTAACCATAACCCTAACCCTAACCCTAACCCTCACCGTAACCCTAACCCTAACACTAACCCTAACCATAAACCTAAACCGAACGCTAAACCTAACCCTAATCCTCAGCCTCACCCTCACCCTAACCCAAACCCTAACCCTAATCCTCACCCTAACTCTAAGCCTAAACCTACCGCTAACCCTAACTCTCACACTCACCCTCACCCTAACCCTAATCCTAAACCTAAATCTATTCCTATCCATAGCCCTCAACCTATCCCTCACCATAGCCCTCACCCTTACCCTAATCCTAACACTAAACTTCAACCTAAACCTCACCGTAACCCTAACCCTAAACCTCACCCTAACCCTCACCCTCAGCCTAACCCTAAGCCTAAGCCTAAGCCTAACCCTAACCCTAACCTTAACCCTCACCGTAACCCTAACCCTAACCCTAACACTAACATTAAACCTAAACTTAACCCTAAACCTAACTCTAAACTTAACCCTAATCCTTAGCCTCACCCTCACCCTAACCCAAACCATAACCCTAACCCTCCCCCTAACTCTAAGCCTAAACCTAACCCTAACCCTACCTCTCACACTCACCCTCACCCAAACCCTAATACTAAACCTAACCCTATCCCTATCCCTAGCCCTCACCCTAACCCTGAAACTAGCCCTCACCCTTAGCCTAATCCTAACCCTAAAACTCATCAATGACCTCACCCTAAACCTAACCCTAACCCTCACCCTAACCCTAACCCTAAACCTCACCCTCAGCCTAGCCCTCACCCTAACCCTAATCCTAACGCTAAACCTCATCCTAACCCTCAACCTAACCCTCACCCGCACCCTCACCATCACCTTAACACTAACACTAACCCTAACAATAAAACTAACCTTAACCCTAAACATCACCCTAACCTATTCCTCACCCCCACCCTCACCCTCAGCATAACCCTAAGCGTAAACCTAACCCTCACCCTAAGCCTTACATTCACTCTAACACTAAATCTAACCCTAAACCTAACCCTATCCCTAAATCTCAACCTAACCCTCACCCTCACCCTAACCCTCACACTAACCCTAACCCTAAACCTCAACCTAACCCTCCCCCTAACCCTAACTCTAACCCTAAACCTCACCCTCACCTTAACACTAACCCTAACCATAACCCTATAATTCACCCTAAAACTCAACCTAACCCTAAACCTCACCCTCACGCTCAAACTCACCGTAACTCTAACCCTAACACTAACAATAACACTAACCCTAACCCTACCCCTAACACTAATTATAACCCTCACACTCAGCCTCACCCTCAACGCAAACTAAACCCTAACCATAACACTAACAATACCCCTAACCATAACCCTAACCCTAACCCTAATCCACACCCTCAACCTCACGCTCAGCCTAAGCCTAAGCTTAAGCCCAACCCTCAACTTAACCCTTACCCTAACCCTAACCCTAATCCTAACCCTAACCCTAACCCTAACCGTCAGCCTCACCCTCAACCTAACCCAAAACCTCACCCTAACCCTAAGCCTAACCCTAACCCTAACCCTCACACTCACCCTCACCCTAAACCTAATCCTAAATCTAACCCTACCCCTAAACTTAACTCACACCCTAACCCTCACACTAGCCCTCACCCTAACCTTAATCCTAACCCTAAAACTCATCATAAGCCTCACCCTAACCCTAACCCTAACACTCACCCTAACCCTAACCTTAAACCTCACCCTCATTCTCTGCCTAAGTCTAAGCCTAAGCCTAACCCTAACCCAAACGTTAACCCTCACCCTAAACCTAACCCTAACACTAACCCTAACTCTAACCCTAAATCTCATCCTCATCCTAAACCTAACTCTAACCCTAACCCAAAACCTAAACCTCATCCTAACCTTAACCCTAACCCTCACCCTCACTACAATTGTAACCCAAACTCCAACCCTAACCCTAACAATAACCCTAACCCTCACCATAACCCTAACCCTAAACCTAAACCTAACCCTAAACCTAAACCTCACTCTAAACCTAATCCTAAACCTCACCCTCAGCCTAGCACTCACCCTAACCCTAATCCTAACCATAACCCTCATCCTAACCCTCACCGTAACCCTCACCCGCACCCTCACCCTCACCTTAACTCTAACACTAACCCTAACAATAAAACTAACCTTAACCCTAATCATCACCCTAACCCTATTCCTCACCCCGACCCTCACCCTAAGCCTAACCCTAAGCCTAAGCCTAACCCTCACCCTAAGCATTACACTCACTCTCACCCTAAACCTAATCCTAAACCTAACACTATCCCTAAACCTCAACCTAACCCTCAACCTCACCTTAACCCTAACACTAACCCTCACCCTATACCTCCCCCTAACCCTCCCCCTAACCCTAACTCTAACCCTAAACCTCAACCTAACCCTAACCCTCACCCTCACGCTCAACCTCACCGTAACTCTCACCCCTGATCCTAAGAATAACACTAACCGTAAACCTAACACTTACGATAACACGCACCGTCAGTCTCACCCTCACCGCAAACTTAAACCTAAACATAACCCTAACAAGAAGCCTAGCCCTAAGCCTAAGCCTAACCCTAACTCTAATCTTCAGCCCCAACGTCACCCTGAGCCTAACCCTAAGCCTAACCCTAACCCTAACCCTAACCCTCACCTTAACCCTAAACCTAACACGAACCCTAACACTAACCCTAAACCTAACCCTAAACTTAACCTTAATCCTCAGCCTCACCCTCACCCTAACCCAAACCCTAACCTTAACCCTCACCCTAACTCTAAGCCTAAACCTAACCCTAACCCTAACTCACACTCACCCTCACCCTAACCCTAATCCTAAACCTAACCCTATCCCTAGCCCTAGCCCTCACCCTAACCCTCACCATAGCCCTCACCCATACCCTAATCCTAACACTAAACCTTATCCTAAACCTCACCCTAACCCTAACCCTAACCCTCACGCTCACTCTCATCCTCAGCCTAACCCTAAGCCTAACCGTAAACCTAACCCTAACCCTAACCCTCACCATAGCCCTAACCATATCCATAACCCTAACACTAACACTAAACCTAAACCTGACCCTAAACCTAAGCCTAATTCTTTGCCTCACCCTCACCCTAACCCAAACCCTAACCCTAACCCTCACCCTACCCCTAAACTTAACCGAACCCTAACTCTCACCCTAACCCTAACCCTAAACCTCACCCTTAACCTAAGCCTCAACCTCACCCTCACCCTCAGACTAAACCTAAGCCTAACCCTAACCCTAACCCTCACACTCAGCAAAACCCTTACTCTAATCCTAATCCTAACCCTAAGCCTAACCCGAACCCTCAACCTCTCACCCTAACCCTAACTCTAACACTAACCCTAATCCTAACCCTCAACCTCAGTCTCAACCTAACCCTAAATCTAACCCTAAACCTCACCCTCACCCTCACCCTCACCCTAACCCTAATGCTAAACCTCACCCTAACCCTAATCCTAAACATCACCCTCAGCCTAGCCCTCACCCTAACCCTAATCCTAACCCTAACCCTCATCCTAACCCTCACCCTAACACTAACCCTAACCCTCACCCTCACCCTAACCCTAATCGTATCCCTAACCCTCAACCTAACCCTAACTCTCACCCTAACCCTAACCCTCAGCCTAACCCTCACCCTAACCCTAAACTTAACCTGAACCCAAACTCTCACCATAACCCTAACCCTAACCCTCACCCTAACCCTCACTTTTACCTTAACCCTCAACCTTAGCCTAACCCTGACGTTCACTCTTACCATCACCCCCACCTTAACACTCACCCTAACACTAACACTCTACCTAAACCTTACCCTAGACCTAACTCTACACCTAAACCTCACATTCACCCTACCCCTAACTCTAACACTAACCCTAACACTAAACCACACCCTAACCCTAACCCTAACATTCAAACTAACCTTAACACTCACCATCACCCTCACCCTCAGCCTAAACCTAAGGCTAACACTAAACTTCACACTCACCCTAACCCTAATCCTAAGTCTAATCCTAACCCTAACCCTAACACTCACCCTCTCCCTCAGCCTCATGCTAACCCTAATTGTAACCTTAAACCTTACCCTCAACCTAACCATAATGCTAAGCCTAACCCCCATCCTAACCCTAACCCTAACCCTCACCCGCACCCTCACCCTCACTTTAACTCTAACCCTAACCCTAAAAATAACACTAACCCTAACCCGAACCATCAACCTAACCCTAATCCTCACCCCACCCTCACACTCTGCCTAACCCTAAGCATATGGCTAACCCTCACCCTAACAATCACACTCACCCTCAAACTGACCCTCATTCTAAAGGTAACCCTATCCCTCAACCTCAAACTAACATTCACCCTCACACTAACATAAACACTAACCTTAACTCTAAATCTTACCCTAACCATCCCCCTAACAATAACTTTAACCCTAAACCTCACCCTCACCCTAACCCTAACCCTAACGGTAAACCTCACCCTAACCCTAACCCTTACCCTCACCCTCAAACTCACCGTAACTTTAACCCTAACCCTAACAATAACACTAACCCTAACCCTAACCCTAACGATAACCCTCACCCTCAGCCTCACCCTCACCACAAACTTAAACCTAAATATAACTCTAACAATAAACCTAACCCTAAGCCTAACCCTAAACCTAACTCTAATCATCACCCCAATCCATACCCTCAGCCTAACCCTAAGCCTAACCCTAACCCTAAACTTAACCCTCACCGTAAACCTAAGCCTAAACCTAACCCTAACCTTAACCTTAACCCTCACCGTAACCCTAACCCTAACCCTAACACTAACCCTAAACCTAAACTTAACCCTAAACCTAACTCTAAACTTAACCCTAATCCTTAGCCTCACCCTCTCCCTAACCCAAACCATAACCCTAACCCTCCCCCTAACTCTAAGCCTAAACCTAACCCTAACCCTAACTCTCACACTCACCCTCACCCTAACCCTAATACTAAACCTAACCCTATCCCTAGCCCTAGCCCTCACCCTAACCCTGAAACTAGCCCTCACCCTTAGCCTAATCCTAACCCTAAAACTCATCAATGACCTCACCCTAAACCTAACCCTAACCCTCACCCTAACCCTAACCCAAAACCTCACCCTCATGCTCAGCCTAAGCCTAAGCCTAACCCTAACCCAAACGTTAACCCTCACCCTAAACCTACCCCTAACACTAATCCTAACTTTAACCCTAAATCTCACCCTCATCCTAAACCTAACTCTAAACATAACCTAAACCTAAACCACACCCTAACTCTAACCCTAACAATAACCCTAACACTAACCCTAACCCTCACCCTAACCCTAAACTTAACCGAACCCTAATTCTCACCCTAAACCTAACCCTAACCCTCACCCTTACCCAAAACCTCACCCTTACCCTCATCCTCAGCCTAAACCTAAGCCTAACCCTAACCCTAACACTAACCCTCACAGCCACCCTAAACTTTACCCTAATCCTAATCCTAACTCTAATCCTAACCCTCACCCTCAACCTAACCCTCACCCTAACCCTAACTCTAACATTAACCCTAACCCTAACCCTCAACCTCAGTCTCACCCTAACCCTAAATCTAACCCTAAACCTCACCCTCACCCTAACCCTAACAAAAAACTGCACACTAATCCTAATCCTAAACCTCACCCTCAGCCTAGCCCTCAACCTAACCCTAATCCTAACCCTAACCCTCATCCTAACCCTCAACCTAATCCTCACCCGCACCCTCATCCTCACCTTTACTGTAACACTAACCCTAACAATAAAACTAACCTTAACCCTAAACATCACCCTAACCCTATTCCTCACCCCCACCCTCACCCTCAGCATAACCATAAGCGTAAGCCTAAACCTCACCCTAAGCCTTACATTCACACTAACACTAAACCTAACCATAAACCTAACCCTATCCCTAAATCTCATCCTAACCCTCACCCTCACCCTAACCCTCACACTAACCCTAACCCTAAACCTCAACCTAACCCTCCCCCTAACCCTAACTCTAACCCTAAACCTCACCCTCACCTTAACACTAACCCTAACCCTAACCCTATACCTCACACTAAAACTCAACCTAACCCTAACCCTCACCCTCACGCTCAAACTCACCATAACTCTAACCCTAACACTAACAATAACACTATCCCTAACCCTACCCCTAACACTAATTATAACCCTCACCCTCAGCCTCACCCACAAGGCAAAATAAACCCTAATCATAACACTAACCATACCCCTAACCATAACCCTAACCCTAACACAAATCCACACACCCACCCTCACTCTCAGCCTAAGCCTAAGCCTAAGCCTAACCCTCTACTTAACCCTAACCCTAACCCTAAACCTAACCCTAACCCTAACCCTAACCCTAAACCTAACCCTAACCCTAACCCTAACCCTCAGCCTCACCCTCAATCTAACCCAAAACCTCACCCTAACCCTAAGCCTAACCCTAACCCTCACACTCACCATCACCCTAATCCTAATCCTAAATCTAACCCTACCCCTTAACGTAACCCACACCCTAACCCTCACCATAGCCCTCACCCTAACCCTAATCCTAACTCTAAAACTCATCATAAGCCTCAACCTAACAATAACCCTAACACTCACCCTAACCCTAACCCTAAACCTCACCCTCATTCTCTGCCTAAGTCTAAGCCTAAGCCTAACTCTAACCCAAACGTTAACCCTCACCCTAAACCTAACTCTAACACTAACCCTAACTCTAACCCTAAATCTCACCCTCATCCTAAACCTAAATCTAACCCTAACCCAAAACCTAAACCTCATCCTAACCTTAACCCTAACCCTCACCCTCACTACAACTATAACCCTAACCCTAACCCTAAACCTAACAATAACCCTAACCCTCACCCTAACCCTAACACTAACACTAACACTAAAACTCACCCTAACCCTAATCCTAAACCTCACCCTCAGCCTAGCCCTCACCCTAACCTTAATCCTATCCCTAACCCTCATCCTAAAACTCACCCTAAAACTAACCCTATCCCTCACCCTCACCCTAAACCTAATCCTAACCCTAACCCTCAACCTAATCCTAACTCTCACCCTAACCATAAACCTAACCCTCACTGTAATCCTAACCCTAACCCTAACCCTAAACCTAAACCTAGTCCTCAGCCTCACCCTCACCCTAACCCAAAACCTAACCCTAACTCTCACCCTAACCCTAAGCCTAACCCTAACCCTAATCCTAATGCTCACACTCAACCTCACCCTAACTTTAATCCTAAACCTAACCCTATCCCTAACACTAACCCTCACCCTAACCCTAAACCTAAACCAAAACCTCAACCTAACCCTAACCGTAATCCTAACCCTCACACTCATGCTCAGTCTAAGCCTTAGCTTAAGCCTAAGCCTAACCCTAACCCTATCCCTTACCCTAATCCTAACAATAACCGAACCCTAACCTTAACACTAACCCTAACTCTAACCCTAAACCTCACCCTCATGCTAACCCTAACCTTAACCTAATGCTAAACTTGAACTTCATCCTAACCCCAACCCAAACCCATCCGCTTAGCCTCACCGTAACCCTAACCCTAACCCTACCACTAAACCTAACCCTAAACCTAACCCTAACCCTCAACCTAACACTAACCCTAACCCTAACACTAACCCTCACACTAACCCTAACCCTCACCCTCACCCTAGCCCTCACCCTAACCCTAACTCTCATCCACATCCTAAACCTCACACTAACCCTAACACTAATCCTCAATCTAACCCTCACCTTCACCCTAAACCTAACCCTTACCCTCACCCTAACCCTAACCCTCACCCTAACCGTAACCCTCACCCTCAGCATAACCCTAAAATTTATCCTTACCATCACTCCCAACCTAACCGTCACCCTAACCATAACCCTCACCCAAACCCTCCTCCCTAACCCTAACTCTACCCCTAAATCTTACCCTAAATCTAAGCCTAACTCTAACCCTAAACCAAACACTAAAGCTCAACCTAACCCTAATCTTCACACTCAACCTCAGCTTAACCGTATTCCTAGCCCTAACCATAACTCTCACGCTAACCCTAACACTCAACCTAACACTATCCCTAACCCTCACACTCACCGAAACCCTAACCCTAATCCTAATCCTAACCCTAACCCTAACCCTCACCCTCAGTAACCCTCACCCTACCCCAAACCCTAACACTCACCTTAACCCTAATCCTCACCCTCAGCCTCACGCTAACCATAACTCTAACCCTAAACCACATCCTCACCCTAACCCTAACCCTAACCCTAAACCTCAACCTAACCCTAATCCTAAACCTCAACCTAACCCTAACCCTAAAACTCACCCTCAACCAAGCCCTTACCCTAACCCTAATCCTAACCCTAACCCTCATCCTAAACCTCCCCCTAACCCTAACTGTAACATTAAACCTCACCCTCACACTAACCCTAACACTAACCCTAACCCTTAACCTCACACTAAACCTCACCCTAACCAAAACCCTCAGCCTCAACCTCAACATAACTCTAACCCTAAACCAAACAATAACACTAACCCTAACCCTAACCCTGACCCTAACCCTAACCCTAACACTAACAATAACCCTCAGCCTAACCCTAACCATCACCTTAACACTTACCATCACACTAACACTAACTCTAACCCTTACACTAACCCTCAAACTAACCCTAAACATCACCCAACCCTCACCCTCACTCTAACCCTATCCCTAAACCTCACCCTCACGCTAGCCCTCACCTTAACACTAACCCTCATCCTCACCCTAACACTCACCCTCACCCTCACCCTCAGGCTAACTCTAACCCTAATCCTAATCCTAAACCTATCCCTAAACCTCACTCTCATCCTAACCCTAACCCTCATCCTAACACTAACCCTAAACCTCACCCTCACCCTCAACCTCACCCTAACCCTATCTCTAAACCTAAACCTCACTGTCACTCTAATCCTAACACTAATCCTAAACATAAACCTCACCCTAAACCTAACCCTAAACCTCACCCTCACCCTAGCCCTTACCCTAACCCTAATCCTAACCCTAACCCTCATCCTAACCTTCCCACTAACCCTAACCCTAACCCTCACCCTAAACCTAACCCTCAACCTGACACTCACCCTCAGCCTAAACCTAAGCCTAACCCTAGACCTAACGCTAACACACACACCCTCAACCTAATCCTAATCCTATCCCTAACCCTAACCCTAACCATAACCCTCCCCCTAACTATCACCCTAACCCTCATCCTAACCCTAACTATAACCCTAAACCTCACCCTCACCCAAACCCTAACTCTAACCCTAACCCCAACCAAACCTCAACCTAACCCTAACACTAACCCTCACCCTCACATTAACTGTAACACTAAACCTAACCAACACAATAACCCTAACACTAATCCTAACCCTCACCCTTAGCATAATCCTCACCCTAACCCATACCCTCAACCTAAAACGGAACCTCATCTTAACACCAACCCTAACCCTAACACTAACCCTCACACTAACCCTAACCCTAAACCACAGCCTAACCCTCACCCTCACCCTAACCCTAACCCTAACCCTAAACCCAAACCTAACCCTAACCTTAACCGTCACCCGCACCCTCTCCCTCACTTTAACTCTAAACCTAACCCTAAAAATAACACTAACCCTAACCCGAACCATCACCCTAACCCTAATCCTCACCACATCCTCACCGTCAGCTTAACCCTAAGGGTAAGCCTAACCCTCACCCTAAGCCTCACACTCACCCTCAACCTGACCCTAATCCTAAAGGTAACCCTAACCCTCAACCTCAACCTAACCTTCAACCCCACTCTAACCCAAACACTAAACTTAACTCTAAACCTCAACGTAACCCTAACTCTAACCCTAAACCTCACACTCACCCTAACCCTAACCCTATCCCTAAACCTCACCCTAACCCTAACCCTCACCCTCACCCTCAACCTCGCCATAACTCTAACTCTAACCCTAACAATAACACTAACCCTAACCCTAACCCTAAATATAAACCTCACCCTCAGTCTCACCCTCACCACAAACTGAAACCTAAACATAACCCTAACAATAACCCTAAACCTAACCCTATCCCTAACCCTAACTCTAATCCTCACCCCCCACCCTCACCCTCACCGTAACCCTAAACCTAACACTAACCCTAACCCTAACACTAACCCTAAACCTAAACCTAACCATAAACCTAACCCTAATCCTCAGCCTCACCCTCACATCCTAACCCAAACCCTAACGCTAACCCTCACCCTAACTCTAACCCTAAACCTAACCCTAACCCTCACTTTCACACTCACCCTCACCCTAACCCTAATCCTAAACCTAAACCTATTCCTACCCCTAGCCCTCACCCTAACCCTCACCATAGCCCTCAACCTTACCCTAATCCTAACACAAAACTTCATCCTAAACTTCACCCTAACCCTAACCCTCACCCTCACCCTCACCCTCAGCCTAACCCTAAGAATAAACCTTACCTTAACCCTAATCCTAACCTTAACCCTCACCATAACCCTAACCCTAAGCCTAAGCCTAACCGAGACACTAACCCTAAACCTAAACCTAACCCTAAACCTAACCCTAAACTTAACCCTAATCCTCAGCCTCACACGCACCCTAACCTAAACCATAACCCTAACCCTCACCCTAACTCTAAGCCTAAACCTAATCCTATCCAGAACTCTCACACTCACCCTCACCCTAACCCTAATCTTAAACCTAACCCTCTCCCTATCCCTAGCCCTCACCCTAACCCTCACCCTAGCCCTCACCCTTACCCTAATCCTAACCCTAATCCTCATAAATAACCTCACCCTAACCCTTACCCTAAACCTCACCCTAACCCGAAGCCTAAAACTCACCCTCATATTCAGCCTAAGCCTAAGATTAACCCTAACTCTAATGTTAACCCACACCCTAAACCTAACCCTAACACTAACACTAAATCTAACTCTAAATCTCACCCTCATCCTAAACCTAACTCTAAACATAACATAAACCTAAACCTCATCCTAACCCAAACCCTAATAATAACCCTAACACTAACCCTCAACCTCACCCTAACCCTAAAATTAACCGAACCCTAATTCTCACCCTAACCCTCACCCTTACCCAAAACCTCACCCTTACCCTCACCCTCAGCCTAAACCTAAGCCTAACCCTAACCCTAACCCTCACAGCCACCCTAACCCTTACCCTAATCCTAATCCTAACTCTAAGCCTAACCCTCACCCTCAACCTAACCCTCACCCTAACCCTAACTCTAATACTAACCCTAACCCTAACCCTCAACCTCAGTCTCACCCTAACCCTAAATCTAACCCTAAACCTCACCCTCACCCTAACCCTAACCCAAAACCGCACACTAATCCTAATCCTAAACCTCACCCTCAGCCTAGCCCTCACCCTAACCCTAATCCTAACCCTAACCCTCATCCTAACCCTCACCCTAACCCTCACCCGCACCCTCACCTCACCCTCACCTTAACTGTAACACTAACCCTAACAATTAAACTAACCTTAACCCTAAACATCACACTAACCCTATCTATTCCTCACCCCCACCCTCACCCTCAGCATAACCATAAGCGTAAGCCTAACCCTCACCCTAAGCCTTACATTCACAGTAACACTAAACCTAACCCTAAACCTAACCCTATCCCTAAAACTCAACCTAACCCTCACCCTCACCCTAACCCTCACACTAACCCTAACCCTAACCCTCACCCTCACCCTCATCTTAACTCTAACCTTGACCCTAACAATAACACTAATTCTAACAATAAACCTCACCCTAACCCTAATCCTAACCCTAATTCTCCTCATAACCCTGAGCCTAAACTTAAACCTAACCCTCACCCTAACCCTAACCCTAACCATCAACCTAAACCTAACACTCACGCTCACCGTACCCCTAATCATAACGCTCACCCCAACCCTAACCCTCACCCTAACACTTACCCTCACCCTAACACTAACCCTAACACTAACACTAACCCTCACACTAACCCTAACCATCACCCTAACCCTAAACCTCACACTAACCCTAACCCTAGCCCTCACCCTATCCCTAATTCTCAATCAAACCCTAACCCTCAACCTTCCCATAACCCTAACTCTCACCCTAACCCTAACCCTTACCCTCACCCTAAACCTAACCCTCACTCTCACCCTAACCCTAACCCTTACCCTCACCCTAAACCTAACCCTCACCCTCACCCTAACCCTAACCCTAACCCTAACCTTAACACTACCCCTAACCCTAACCCTAACCCTAATCCTAAACCTAACCTTAACCCTCATCCTCAACCTAACCCTAACAGGAACCCTAAAGCTAAACCTCACCCTCAGCCTCACCCTAATACTAATTCTAACACTAAACCTCACCCACATCCTAACGCTAATGCTAACAATAACGCTAACCCTAACCCTCCCCCTAACTCTAAACCGAACCCTAACCCTAACACTAACCCTAAACCTAAACCTCAACCTAACCCTCACCCTAACCCTAACTCAATCCCTAAACCTCACCCTCACCCTAACTCTCATTCTAATACTAACCCAAACACTAAACTTCACCCTAACCCTAACCCTAACCCTCACCCTAACCCTCACAGTAACTGTAACCCTAAACCTAAACCTAACAATAACCCTAACAATAATCCTAACCCTCACCTAACCATAACCCTCACCCTAAACCAAACCCTCACCCTAACACTTACCCTCACCCAAACACTAACCCTAACCCTAACACTAACCCTAAACCTCAACCTAACCCTCACCCTCACCCTAACCCTAACAATAACCCAATCCCTAACCCTGACCTGAACCCACTCCCTAACCCTATATCTAACCCTAAACCTCACGCTCACCCTCACCCTAACCCTAACACTAACACTAAAACCCATCCTAACCCTAACCCTAACCCTCACCCGCACCGACACCCTCATCGTAACTCTATCCCTATCCCTAACAATAACACTAACCCTAACCCGAACAATCACCCTAACCCTAATCCTCACCCCCACCCTCACCCTCAGCCTAAGCCTAACCCTCACTCTCAAGTTCACCCTAACCCTAGTCCTAAACCAAACCCTATCCCTAAACCTCAACCTAAGCCTCACTCTCACCCTAACCCTAACACTGACCTTAACCCTAAACCTCATCCTAACCCTGCCCCTAACCCTAATTCTAACCCTAAACCTCACCCTCACCCTAACCCTAACCCTATCCCTAACCCTAAGCCAAACCCTAACCCTAATCCTAATGCTCAATGTAACCCTAACCAGAGCAGTAACCCTAAACCTAACAATAACCCTAACCCTAAACCTAACACTAATCATAAGCTTCAACCTCACCCTAAACCAAAACCAAACCCTAACCCTGACCCTCACCGTCAGCCTAAACCTAAGCCTAAACCTAACCCTAACCCTAAGCCTCACCGTAACCCTAACCCTATCCCTAAACCTAAACCTAACCCTAACCCTAAACCTAAACCTAATCCTAATCCTCAGACTCACACTCACCCTAACCCAAACCTAACCCTAAGCCTCACCCTAACCCTGACCCTAACCCTAACCCTCAAACTCACCCTAAGCCTAACCCTAATCCTAAACCTAACCTATCCCTAAACCTAACCCTCACCCTCACCCTCAGCCTAGCACTCACCCTAACCCTAATCCTAAACTTAAACCTCATCCTAACCCTCACCCTAACCCTAACCCGAACCCTCACCCTAACCCTAAACCTAACCCTCAACCTCAGGCTTGGCCTATGCCTAAGCCTAAGCCTAAGCCTAACCTAACCCAAACACTAACGCTCACCCTAACCCTAACCCTAACACTAACCCTAACTCTAACCGTAAACCTCACTCTCACCCTAAGCCTAACTCTCACCCTAACCCTAAATCTAAACCTTATCCTAACTCTAACCCTAACCCTCAACATCACCCTCACCATAACCATAACCCTAACCCTAACCATAACAATAACCCTAACCCTAAACCTCACCCTCACACTTACCCTCACCTAACACTAACCCTAACGCTAACACTAACCCACACACTAACTCTAACCATCAACCTAACCCCAAACCTCACCCTAAACCTAAACCTAAACCTCACCCTCACCCTAGCCTTCACCCTAAACCTAACCCTCATCCTCACCCTAAACCTCACACTAACCCTAACACTAATCCTCAATCTAACCCTCACCCACACCGTTCCTCTAACCCTAACCCTCACCCTAACCCTAATCCTCACCCGAACGTAACCCTTACACTCAGCCTAACCCTCATGTTTACACTTACCATCACCCCACCCTAACACGTACCCTAACCCTAACGCTCACCCTAACCCTCACCCTAACCCTAACTCTACACCTAAACCTCATCCTCACCCTAAGCCTAATCTTACACCTAAACATAAACCTTTCCCTAACCCTAACCCTAACCCTCACCCTCACCTTAACTCTAAACCTAACCCTAACAATAACACTTATTTTAACCCTAAACCTAACCCTAACCCTAACGCTTATCCTAACCCTCACCCCTCAACCTCAGCCTTACCTGAATCCTAATTCTAAAACTAAACCGCACCCACATCGTATACCTAACGCTAACCCTAACCCTAACCCTAAAACTCCCCCTAACTCTCAACCTAACCCTAACACTAACACTAACCCTAACCCTAAAACTCAACCTAACTTTCACCCTAACCCTAAATCTATACCTAAACCTCACCCTCACCCTAACCCTCACTCTAACCCAAACCCAAACCCTAAACCTCACCCTAACTATAACCCTAACCCTCACCCTCACCCTCACAGTAACAGTAACCCTAAACCTAAACCTAAAAATAGCCCTAACCCTAATATTAACCCTCACCATAACCATAAACCTCACCATAACCTAAACACTCACCCTAACACTTACCCTCACTCTAACACTATCCCTAACCCTAACACTAACCCTCACACTAAACCTAACCCTAACAGTAAACCTATACCTCAAACTAACCCTCACCCTCACACTAACCCTAACACTAACCCAATCCCTAACCCTCACCTTAACCCTCTCCTTAACCCTATATCTAACCCTAAACCTCACCCTCTCCCTAACCCTAACCCTAACCGTAACCCTAAACCCCACCCTAACCCTAAAACTAATGCTCACACACATCCTCTCCCTCACTGTAACTCTAACCCTAACCCTAACAATAACACTAACCCTAAACCGAACCATCATCCTAACCCTAATCCTCACACCCACCCTAACCCTCAGCCTAACCCTAACCCGAACCCTCAACCTAACAATTACCCTCAACCTAACACTAACCCTAAACCTTACACTAAATCTCACACTAACCCTAAACATCACCCAAACCCTAAACCTCACCTTAACCCTAACCTAAAGCTCACCCTCACCCTAGCCCTCACTCTAATGCTAATCCTCAATCTAACCCTCACCCTCACCCTCAGCCTAAACCTAAGGCTAACACTAACCTTAACCCTAACCCTCACACTCACAGTAACCCTAACCCTAATCCTAATCCTAACCCTAAACCAAACCCTCACCGTCACCCTAACCCTAACACTAAACATAACACTAACCCTAACCCTAAACCTCACTATCAATATCAAGCTCAGCCTGTTCCTAAGACTAACCCTAACCCTTACCCTAACCCTCACCCTCACCCTAGCCCTCACCCTAAACCTAATCCTAACCCTAACGCTCATCCTAACCCTCACACTAAACCTAACCCTAACCATCACCCTAACCCTAATCTTCACTTCCACCCTCACCCTCAGTCTAACCCTAAGCCTATGCCTAACTCTATCCCTAACCCTCACACTCACACTCACCCTAAACCTAATCCTAACCCTAACCCTAACGCTAAACCTCAAAATAACCCTCACACTAATCTTAACCCAAACATTTACCCTAAACCTAACCCGCGACCTAACCCTCCAACTAACCCTAAATCTAACACTAAACTTCACCCTCACCCTAACCCTAATCCTAACCCTATCCCTAAACCTCAACCTAACCCTAACCATAACCCTCACATGCACACTCACCCTCACCCTCACCATAACTCTAAACCTACCCTAACAATAACACTAATTTTAACCCTAAACCGAACCCTAAGCCTAACCCTAATGCTAACAATCACTCTCACCCTAACCATAATCCTAACCTTAACCCTCACCCTAACCCTAAACCTCACCCTGAGTGTAACCCTAACCCTCATCCTAACCATCACCCTAACCATAATCTTAACCCTAAACCTTACCCTAAAACTAAACCTAAACCTAACCCTCACCCTAGCACTCACCCTAACCCTACACTTAACAATAATTCTCATCCTAACACTCACTCTAACCCTAAACCTCAACCTCACCATCAGATTAACCCTAAGCCTAACACTAACCCTAACCCTAACCCTAACCGTCACACTCACCCTAACCCTTACCCTAATCCTAATGGTAACTCTAACCCTAACCCTCACCCTCAGCCTCAGCTTAATCCTAACTCTAACCCTAACCCAAACTCTAACCCTAAACCTCACCCTCACATTAACCCTAACTCTAACCCTAACCCTAAACCTCACCCTCACCCCAGCCCTCACCCTAACCCTAATCCTAACCCTACACTCATCCTAACCCTACCCATAACACTAACCCTAACCCTCACCCTAAACCTAATATTCACCCTCACCCTAAGCCTAACTCTAACCCTAACCCTCACCCTCACACTCACCCTAACCCTAAACCTAATCCTCACACTAACCCTAAACCTCAACTTCACCCTCACCCTCAGCCTAAACCTAAGCCTAACCCTAACCCTCACTCGAACCTTCACACTCACCCTAACCCTAACCCTACTGCTACACTTAACCCTAATCCTAACCCTCACCCTCAACCAAACCCTCTCCTTAAGCCTAACCCTAACATTAATCCTAACCCTAACCCTCACCCTCAGCCTCACCCTAACCCTATGTCTAACACTAAACCTCACCATGACCCTAACCCTAAACCAAACACTATGCCTCAACCTCATCCTAAACCTAACCCTAACCTTCACCCTCACCCTAACCATAACCCTCATCCTAAACCTAACCCTCACCCTAACACTTTCCCTCAGGCTTAAACTAACCCTACCCCTAACATTAACCATTACACTAACCCTAACACTAATCATCAATCTAACCCTCACCCTCACCCTAACCCTAAACCTAACCCTCACCCTAACCCTAACCCTCAACCTTAACATAACCCTCACCCTCAACCTAACCCTCAACTTTACCGTTACCGTCACCCCCACCTTAACCCTCAGCCTAATCCTAACCATCACCCTAACCCAAACTCTACCCCTAAACCTCACCCTCACCCTAACCCTAACTCTAACCCTAACCCTAACACTAAACTTCACAGTCACCCTAACCCTCACCCTAAGCCTAAGCTTAAACCTCACCCTAATCCTTACCCTAAACGTCACCCTCACCCTAGCCCTTACCCTAACCCTCACCCACACTCTCAGCCTCAACGTAACTCTAACCCTAACCCTAACAATAACCCTAACCCGAAGCCTAACCCTAAATATAACTCTAACCCTCACCCACACCCTCACCCTCAGCATAACCCTAAGCCTAACTCTAAACCTAATTCTAAACCTCACAGTAACCCTAACCTTAACCCAAACCCTAATAGTAACCCTAACCCTAAACCTAACCCTAAACCTAACCCTAACCCTCAGTCTCATCGTCACTCTAAAGCAAACCCAACCCTAACCCTCACCCTAACTCTAAGCCTAACCCTAACCCTAAACCTAATCCTCACACTCACCCTAACCCTAACCCTAATCCTAAAACTACCCCTACCCTTAACCTTAACCCTCACCCTAAACCTTAGCCTAGCCCTCACCCTAACCATAATTCTAACCCTAAACCTCAACCTAACCCTATCCCTAACCCTAATTCTAACCGTAAACCTCACCCTAACCCTAAACTTAACCCTAACCCTAACCCTAAACCTCAACTTAACCCTAACCCTAGCCCTAACCCTAAACCTAACACTAACCCTAACCCTAAACCTAACACTAATCCTCAACCTCACCTTCACCCTAACCCAAACACTAACCCTAACCCTCACCCTCACCCTCAGCCTAACCCTAAGCCTAAGCCTAACCCTAACCTCACCCTAACCCTAACGCTAACCCTAAAACTAACCCTAACCCTAACCCTAACACTAAACCTAACCCAAATCCTCAGCCTCACCCTCACCCTAACCCAAACCCTAACCCGAACCCTCACACTAACCATAAACTTCAACCTAACCCTAACCCTCACCCTAAAATTTACCCTCAACCTAACATTTACCCTCACCCTAACACTAACCTTAACCCTAACATGAAACCTAACCCACGAACTAACCCTCCCCCTAAACCAAATATAACCCAAAACCTCACCCTCACTTTAACCATAATCCTACCCCTAACCCTAAACCTCACCCTAACCCTAACTCTAACCCTCACCCTCACCCTCACCCTCACCTTAACTCTAACCTTAATGCTAACAATAACACTAATACTAACAATAAACCTAACGCTAACCGTAACCCTAATCCTAACACTCACCCTAACGCTAACCCTAATCCTAACCCTCACTCTCACCCAAAACCTAACCCTAAACCTCAGCATATAAATAACCCTCATCCAAACCCTCACCCTAACACTAACCCAAAACCTAAACCTCATTCTAACACTAACCCTAACCCTAACCCTCACCCTAGCCCTCACCCTAACCCTAATCCTAACCCTAATTCTCGTCATAACCCTCAGCCTAAACCTAAAACTAACCCTCACCCTAACCCTAACCCTAACCATCAACCTAACCATAACCTTCACGCTAAACGTAACCCTAATCATAAACCTCACCCTAACCCTAAACCTCACCCTAACACTTACCCTCACTCTAACCCTAACACTAACACTAACACTAACCCTCACACTAACCCTAACCATCACCCTAACCCTAAATTTCACCCTAACCCTAACCCTAACCCTCACCCTCACCCTAGCCCTAACCCTAACCCTAATCCTCAATCAAACCCTCACCCTCAACCTTCCCCTAATCTTAACACTCAACCTTACCCTAATTCTCACCCTTACCCTACCCTCACCCTCAGCCTAACCCTCAGTTTTACCCTTTCTGTCACCCCCAACATAACCCTCACCTTAACTCTAACCCTCAACCAAACCCTCATCCTAACCCTAAAGCTAATCCTAAACCTCACCCTCACCCTAAACCTAACTCTAACCCAAAACCTAACACTAATCATCAACCTAACCCTAACCCTTACCCTCACCCTAAACCTAACCCTCACCCTCACCCTAACCCTAACCCAAACCCTAACCCTAACACTACCCCTAACCCTAACCCTAATCCTAATCGTAAACCTAAACTTAACCCTCACCCTCACCATAACCCTCTCCCTCACCCTAAACCTAATTCTAAGACTAAACCTCACCCACATGCTAACCCTAATCCTGACACTAACGCTAACCCTAACCCTCCTCCTAACTCTAAACCTAACCCTAACACTAACGCTGAACCTAAACGTAAACCTCAACCTAACCTTCACCCTACTCCTAACTCTATCCCTAAACCTCACCCTCACACTAACCCTCTCTCTAATCCTAACCCAAACCCTAAACCTCATCCTAACCCTAAACCTAACCCTCAACCTCACCCTCACAGTAACTCTAACCCTAAACCTAAACCTAACAATAACACTAAACCTAATCCTAAACCTCACCCTAACCATAACCCTCACCCTAACCCAAACCCTCACCCTAACACTTACCCTCACTCTAACACTAACCCTAAACCTAACACTAACCCTAACCCTAAACCTAATTCTAAACCTCAACCTCACCCTCACCCTCACCCTAGCCCTAACAATAACCCTATCCCTAACCCTCACCCTAACCCTCTCCCAAACCCGATATCTAACCCTAAACTTCACCATCACCCTCACCCTAACCATAACCCTAACCCTAAAACCCACCCTAATCCTAACCCTAACCCTCACCCGCACCCTTACCCGAACCCTCACCCTAACACTTATTTTAACCTAACACTTACCCTCACCCTAACACTAACCTTAACCCTAACGCAAACCCTAACCATAACCCACGAACGAAACCTCCCCCTAACCCAAACCTAACCCGAAACCTAACCCTCACTCTAACCCTAATCCTACCCCTAACCCTAAACCTCACCCTAACCCTAACCCTAACCCTCAACCTCACCTTAACTCTAACCTTAACCCTAACAATAACACTAATTATAACCCTAAACCTAACGCTAACCCTAACCCTAATCCTAACACTAACCTTAAACCTAAATGTATTCCTAAACCTAACTCTCACCCAAACCCTAACCCTCACCCTCAGCATAACCTTAACCCTCATCCAAACCCTGACCCTAACACTAACCCTAACCCTAAACTTCACTCTAACGCTAAACCTACCCCTAACCCTCAACCTAGCCCTCACCCTAACCCTAATCCTAACCCTAATTCTCCTCATAACCCTCAGCCTAAACCTAAACCTAACCCTCACCCTAACCCTAACCCTAACCATCAACCTAACCCTAACTCTCACGCTCACCGTAACCCTAATCATAACCCTCACCCTAACCCTAACCCTCACCCTAGCCCTCACCCTAACCCTAATTCTAACCCTAATTCTCCTCATAACCCTCAGCCTAATCCTAAACATAACCCTCACCCTAAACCTAACCCTAATCATCAACCTAACCCTAACTCTCACGCTCACCGTAACCCTAATCATAACCCTCACCCTAAACCTAACCCTCACCGTAGCCCTCACCCTAACCCTAATTCTCCTCATAACCCTCAGCCTAAACCTAAACATAACCCTCATCCTAACCCTAACCATCAACCTAACCCTAATACTCACGCTCACCATAACCCTAATCATAACCCTCACCCTAACCCTAATCCTAACACTAACACTAACCCTCACACTAACCCTAACCATCACCCTAACTCTAAGCCTCACCCTAAATCTAACCCTAAACCTCACCCTAGCCCTCACCCTAACCCTAATCCTCAATCAAAACCTCAAGTACAACTTTCCCCTAAACCTAACACTCACCCTAACCCTAATTCTCACCCTTACCAGAAACCTCACCCTCAGCCTAACCCTCAGGACTACCCTTACCGTAACACCCAACATAACCTAGACCCTAACTCTAACCCTCAACCTAACCCTCATGCTAACCCTAACATTACCCCTAAACCTCACCCTCACCCTAACCCTAACTCTAACCCAAACCCTAACACTAAACCTCAACCTAACCCCAACCCTTACCCTCACCCTAAACCTAACCCTCACTCTCTCCCTCACCCTAACCCTAACCCTAACACTATCCCTAACCCTAACCCTAATCCTAATCCTAAACCTGACACTAACCCTCACCCTCACCCTAACCCTCACCCTCACCCTAACACTAACAGTAACCCTAAACCTAAGCCTCACACTCAGCCTCACCCTAACCCTAATTCTAACACTAAACCTCACCCACATCCTAACCCTAATGCTAACATTAATGCTAACCCTAACCCCTCCCCTAACTCTAAACCTAACACTAACACTAACCATAAACCTCAACCTCATCCTAACCCTCAACCTAACCCTAACTCTATCCCTAAACCTCACCCTCACCCGATCCCTCACTCTAACACTAAACCAAACCCTAAACCTCACCCTAACCCTAACACTACCCCTAACCGTAACCCTAATCCTAATCCTAAACCTGACCCTAACCCTCACCCTCACCCTAACTCTCACCCTCAGCCTAACCCTAACAGTAACCCTAAACCCAACCCTCACCCTCAGCATCACCCTAACCCTGATTCTAATACTAAACCTCACTCACATCCTAACCCTAATGCTAACACTAACGCTAACCCTAACCCTCCCCCTAACTCTAAACCTAAACCTGACACTAACACTAACCCTAAACCTCAACCTCAACCTAACCCTCACCCTAACCCTAAGTCTATCCCTAAACCTCACCCTCACCCGATCCCTCACTCTAACCCTAAACCAAACCCTAAACCTCACCCTAATCCAAACCCTAACACTCACCCTCACACTCACAGTAACTGTAACCCTAAAACTAAACCTAACAATAACCCTAACCCTAATCCTAACCCTCAGCCTAACCATAATCCTCACCCTAACTCAAACCCTCACCTTAACACTTACCCTCACCCTAACATTAACCCTAATCCTCACACTAACCCTAACCCTAAACCTAAACCTAAACCTCAACCTAATCCTCACCCTCACCCTAACCCTAACAATAACCCTATCCCTAACCCTCACCCTAACTCTCTCCCTAATCCTATATCTAACCCTAAACCTCACCCTCAACCTAACCCTAACCCTTACCCTAATCCTAAAACCCACCCTAAACCTAACCCTAACAGTAACTCTAATCCTAAACCTAACAATAACACTAATCCTAACCCGAACCATCACCCTAAACCTAATCCTATCCCCCACCCTCACCCTCACCATAACCCTAACCCTCACCCTAATCCTAAATCTCGCCCTAACCCTAAAACTAACCCTAACCCTCACCCTCATCCTAGCCCTCACCCTAACCTTAATTTTAACCCTCAGCCTCACCCTAATCGTAACCCTCATCCTCAACCTAAACTTCACATTAACCCTAACCCTAATCCTCAATTTAACCCTTACCATAACTCTAAACCTAACACTAACACTCACACTTATTTTAAACCTTACCCTCAGCCTAAACCTAACCTTTACCATTACCATCATCCTCACCATAACTCTACCCCTAACCCTAAAGCTCATCCTAACCTTCACCCTAACCGTAAACCTAAATATCACCCTAACCCTAACCCTCACCCTCAAACTCAAGCTCAGCCTAACCCTAAGTCTAAGCCTAATCCTTACCCTAACCCTCACCCTCACCCTAGCCCTCACACTAAACCTAATCTTAACCCTAAACCTCATCCTAACCCTCACCCTCACCCTAACCCTAACCATCATCCTAACCCTAATCTTCACACCCAAGCTCAACCTCAGCCTAACCCTAAGCCTAAGGCTAAACTTAACCCTAACCTTCTCACTCACATTCACCCTAACCCTAACCCTAATCCTAACCCTAACCCTAACCCTTAACCTCAACCTACCCCTCACCCTAAACTTAACCCTAACACTAATCCTAACCCTAACCAAGGAAATAACCTTCCCCCAAACCTAAATCTAAACCTAAACCTCACCCTCAGCCTAACCATAACTCAAACCCTCACCCTCACCCTCACTGTAACTCTAAACCTAACCCTAAAAATAACACTAATCCTAACCCTAAACCTAAACCTAACCCTAAACATAACCCTAATCCTACCACTCACACTCACCCTAACCCTAATACTAAACCTAACCCTGACACTAACCCTAACCCTAACCCTAATCCTAAACGTAACACTAACCCTCTCCCTCACACTAACCCTCAACCTAACCCTAACCCTAATACTAACCCCAACCCTAACCCTCACCCTCAGCCTCACCCTAACCCTAACTGTAACCGTAAATCTCAACATCACCCTTACCCTAACCGAAAACCTAACCCTAAACCTCACCATAACCCTAACCCTAAACCTCACCCTCACCCTAGCCCTCACCCTCAACCTCACCCTCAGCCTAAACCTGAGCCTAATCCTAAACCTAACCCTAACACACAAAGTCACCCTCACCCTAACACTAATCCTAACCCTAACCCTAACCGTAATCCTCCCCCTAACTCTCACCCTAACCCTAATCCTAACACTAACCCTAACCCTCAAACTAACCATCACCCTAACCCTGACTCTAACCCTAAACCTCACCCTCACCTTTACCCTAACTCTAAACCTAACCCAAACCCTAAACCTCTCCCTAAACCTAACCCTAAGCCTCACCCTCACCTTAACTGTAAACATGAACTGTACCCTAACAATAACCCTAACCCTAATCCTTAGCCTCACCCTAACCCTAACACTCACCCTAACCATAAACCTCACCCTAACCCGCCCCATAACCCTAACTCAAACCCTAAACCTCACCCTCACCCTCACCCTAACCCTAAACCTCACCATAAACCTCACCCAAACCTTCATTCACACCCTCACACCGTACCTCATTGTAACTCTAACCCTAGCCATAACAATAAGACTAACACTAATCCTAACATTAACCCTATCCATAACCATAACCCTCACTCTCAGCCTCACCCTAACCGCAAACTTAACCCTAACCATAACACTAACAATAACCATAACATTAACTCTAAACCTAACCCTAACTCTAAACTTTACCTAATCCTCACCCCCACCCTCACCCTAAGCCTAACCCTAAGCCTAGCCCTAACCCTAACCCTAACCCTCACCATAACCAAACACAAATCATAATGCTAACCCTAACCAAAACCCTAACCTAACCCTAAACCTAACCCTAACACTAACCCTAATCCTCACCCTCACCCTCATCCTAACCCAAAAAATAACCCTAACCCTCACAATAACCCCAAGCCTAACCCTAACCCTAACCCTCACACTAGCCCTCACCTTAACCATAATCCTAAAACAAACCTTATCCATAACAGTAACCCTCAACCTAACCCTCACCCCATTCCTCACCCTAACCCTAACCCTAACCCTAAACCTCATCCTAAACCTCACCCTATCCCTAAACCTAAACCTCACCCTAACCCTCAACTTAACTCTAAACCTAACCCTAACAATAACCCTAAACTTAAACCTAACCCTAAACCTCACACTCACCGTAATTCTAACCCTAACCCTAACACTAAACCTCATGCTAATGCTAATCATAAGCCTCAACCTCACTCTAGCCCTCACCCTAACCCTAAACCTCATCCTAACCCTAACCCTAACCCTAAAACCCTAACCCTCACATTAATCCTAACCTTCACCCTCACGATCGGCCTAAGCCTTCTAAGCCTAAGCCTAAGACTAACTCTAACCCTCACACTCACCCTCACCCTAACCTTAATTGTAACTCTAACCCTAACCCTAATCCTCACACTAACCCTCAACCCAACGCTAAATCTAACCCTAAACGTCACCCTCACCTAACCCTAACACTCACCCTCAACCTGAACCTCTGCCTAATACTAAGCCTAACCCTAACCCCAACCCTAAACATAACACTAAACCTAACCCTAACTCTCACCCTAACCCTCACCCTAACCCTCAAGCTTTCCCTAGCCCACACCCTAAACCTAAGCCTAAGCCTAACACTCACTCTAACCCTCACTCTAACCCTAACCCCAACCCCCACCCTAAACCTAACCCTCACCCACACCCTCACCCTAACTCTAATCCTAACTCTAACCCTAACCCTAACCCTCAACCTCAGACTCACACTAACCCTAATTCTAACACAAAACCTCACCCACATACTAACCTAACACTAACCCTAACCCTAACCCTCTACCTAACTCTCAACTTAAACCTAACACTAACACTAACTCTAACCCTAATTCTATCCCTCACCCTCACCCTCACCCTGACTCTAACCCTTACCCAAACCCTAAGCCTCACACTAACCCTAACCTAACCCTCACCCTCAGCCTCACAGTAACCGTAACCCTAAACCTAACACTAACCTTATCCCCAACCCTCACCTTAACCCTCTCCCTAACCTTATATCTAACCTTAAACCTCACCCTAACCCTTACCCTAACCCTAAACCCCACCCTAAACCTAACCCTAACCCTCACCCGCACTCTCACCTAACTGAAACTCTAACCCTAACCCTAACAATAGCACTAACCCTAACCCGATCCATAACCCTAACCCAAACCATCACACTAACCCTAACGCTCACCCCCACCCTCACTCTCAGGCTAACCCTAAACCTAACCCTAACCCTAACCCTACACCTCACCCCCAACCTCACCCTCAGTCTAACCCTAAGACTAACCCTAACATTCACCCTCACCCTCATCCTAACCCTAGTCCTAAACCAAACCCTTTCCCTAAACCTCAAACTAACACTCACCCTCACCCTCATCCTAACACTAACCCTGAACCTAAACCTCACCCTAACCCTACCCCTAACCCTAACCCTAACCCTAAAACTCACCCTCACCCTAAACCTAACCCTAACCATAAGCCTAACCCTAAGACTAACCCTCAACCTCACCTTAACACTAACCCTAGCCCTAACCCTAAACCTAAGCCTAACCATAAACCTAACAGTAATCCTCAGTGTCACCCTCACCCTAACCCAAACTCTTAACCTAACCCTCACCCTCACCCGCAGCCTACGCCTAAGCCTAACCCTAACCCTATCCCTAACCCTCACCGTAACCCTCACCCTAACCCTAAGCGTAACCCTAAAGCCAACCCTCACCCTAACCCTAAACCTAACACTAATCCTCACCCTCACCCTCACACTAAACCAAAACCTAACCCTAAACCTCACCCTAACCCTAAGCTTAATGCTAACCCTAACCATAACCCTCACCCTCACAATGACCCTAACCCTAATACTAACCTAACCCTACCCCTAAACCTAAACATCACCCTAACCCTCAGCCTAGCCTTCACCCTAACCCTAATCCTAACCCTAAAACTCATCCTAAACCTCACCCTAACCCTAACCCTAACCCTCACCCTCATGCTCGGCTTAAGCCTAAGCCTAACCTAACCCTAACCATAACCCTGACCCTCACCCTAACCCTAACACTGACCCTAACTCTAAACGTAAACCTCACCCTCACACTAACCCTAACTCTAACCCTAAAGCTAACAATAAACCTCACCATCACCTTAACCCTTACTCTCACCCTAAACCTAAATCTCACCCTCACCCTCACCTCCAGGCAAAACCTAAGGCTAACACTAATCCTAACCCTAACCCTCACACTCACCCTAACCCTAACCCTAATCCTAATCCTAACCCTAACCCTAATCCTCCCACTAAATCTCAACCTAAACCTAACACTAACACTAACCATAAACCTAAACCTCAACCTCACCCTCACCCTAACCCTAATTCTATCCCTAAACCTCACCCTCAACCTAACCCTCACTCTAACCCTTACCCAAACCCTAAACCTCACACTAACCCTAACCTAACCCTCACCCTCACCCTCACAGTAACTGTAACCCGAAACCTAACACTAACCCTATCCCTAAACTTCACCTTAACCCTCTCCCTAACCCTATATCTAACCTTAAACCTCACCCTCACCCTAACCTTACCCTAACCCTAAACCCCACCCTAACCCTAACCCTAACCCTCACCCTCACCCTAAACCCCACCCTCATCTTCACCCTCAGCCTAACATTTCGACTAACCCTAATCCCAACGCTAACCCTAACACTAACCCTAAACCTCACCCTAACCCTCACCCCAACCCTAACCCTAACCTTCACCCTCACCCTAGCCCACACTCAAACCCTATCCGTAATCCTCACCCTCACCCTCACCCTAACTCTAATCCTAATCCGAACAGTAACCCTAACCCTAACCCTAACCCTCACCCTAACCCTAACTCTAATCCTAAACCTCACCTTCACGCTAACCCTAACCCTAACCCTAATACAAAACCTTACCCTAAACCTATACCTTACCCTAACACTGACGCTCACCCTAACACTAACACAAACCCTAATACTAACCCTCACACTAATGCTAACCATAACCCTAAACCTAAACCTCACCCTAACCCTAACCCTAACCCTCAACTTCACCCTATCTCTCACCCTAACCCTAACCCTCATCCTCACCCTAAACCTCACACTAATCTTAACACTAATCCTCAATCTAAACCTCACACTCAACCTAACCCTAACCATCACCCTCACCCTTACCATAACCCTCAACTTCAGCCTAACCCTCAACTTTATTCTTACTGTCACCCTCATCCTAACCCTCACCCTAATCCTAACCCTCATCTTAAACCTAAACCTAACTGTAACCCTACCCATCACCCTAACCCTAACCCTCACCTCACCTTCAGCCTCAGCCTAAACCTAAGCCTAAGACTAAACCTAACCCTAAACCTCACACTCACCCTAGCCCTCACCCTAACCCTAATGCTAACCCTAACCCTCATCATAACCGTCAACCTAACCATAACCGGAACCATCACTCTAAACCTAATCTTCATCCCCAATCTCACCCTCAGCCTAACCCTAAGCCTAAGGATAACCCTAACCCTAACTCTCACACTCACTCTCACCCTAACCCTAATCCTAACCCTAAACCTAAACCTCAACCTAACCCTCACACTAACCCTAACCCTAACCCTCACCCTCACCTTAGTCCTCACAATAACAATCACTCCAAACCTAACCCACACCCTCACCATAACACAAACCCTCACCCTAAACCTAAACCTAACCCTAGCCCTCATCCTAACCCTAATCCTAACCCCAACACTCATGTTAACCCTCACCCTAACCCTCAACCTAACTCTCACCCTAAAGCTAGCACTAATCCTATCCCTCAACCTAACCCTAAACCTCACCCTCACCATAACCCTAACACTAACCCTAAACCTATCTAAACCTAACCCTCACCCTAATGCTCACTCTAACCCTAACCCTAACTCTAACCCTAAACCTCACCCTCACCTGAACCCCCACCCTCAACCTCACACTCAGCCTTTCCCTAAGCCTAACCCTAACCCTAACCCTAAACTTCACACACACCCTCACCCTAACCCTTATCCTAATCCTAACCCTAAACCTAACCTTCACCTTAACCCTAAACCTCACCCTAATACTAATTCTAACACTAACCCTAACCCGAAACCTTACCCTATCCCTCAACCTAACCCTAACTATAACCCTAAAACTCACCCTCACCCTCATCCTAACCCTAACCCTAACCCTCACCCTAACACTAAAACTAATTCTAACCCTCAACCAAACCCTAACCCTGACCCTCTCTCTAACTGTAACCCTAAACCTCACCCTAACCCTAAACCGAAACCTAAACCTGACCGTAACCCTAACCCTAATCCTCACCCTAACCCTCCCCCTAACCCTAACTCTAACCCTTAACCTCACCTTAAACCTAACCCTAAACATAAACCTCACCCTAACCCTAACACTTACCCTCACCCTAGCCCTCACTTTAACCCTAATTGTATCCCTAATCCTCACCTTAACCCTCAACCTAACCCTAACCCTAACCCTCACCATAATCCTAAACCTAATTCTAACCCTCAACCAAAACCTAACCCTGACCCTCACCGTAAGCCTAACCCTAACCCTCACCCTAACACTAAAACTAACCCTAAACCTAAACCACACCATAACCCTAACCCTAACCCTCACTCTCACCCTAGCCTTCATCCTAACCCTATTCCTAACCCTATCCCTCATGATAACCCTCGCCAAATCCCTAACCCTAACCCTAACCCTAAACCTAGACCTAATCCTAACCCTCAAACTAACCCTAACTCTCACCCTCACCATAACCCTAACCCTAACCCTGAACCTATCCCTAAACCTAACCCTAACCCTAAACCTCACCCTAACCCTAACCGTAACCCTCACCCTAACACAAGCCCTCTCCCTAAACCTAATCCTAACCTTAACCCCCATCGTGACCCTCACCCTAACCCTAAACTTAACCCTCACTCTAAACATAACCCTCACCCTCAACCTAACAGCCTAACACTAAGCCTAAACCTAAACCTAACCCTAACCCACACACTCACCCTCATCCTGACCATAATCCTAACCCTAACGCTAACCCTAACCCTAAATCGCACTCTCACCCTAGCCTTCACCCTAACCCTAATCTTAGCCCTAAAACAAACTCTAACTGTAACCCTAACACTAAACCTCACCCTAAACCTCAACCTAACCCTCACCCTCACCATAGGGTAACCATAACCCTAACACTAACAATAACCCTAACCCTCACCCTAACCCTCACCCTAACACTTACCCTCACCATTACACTAACCCTAACCATAACACTAACCCTCATGCTAATCTTAACCCTCAACCTAAACCTAAACCTCACCCCCACCCTAAACCTATCCCTAATACTCACGCTCACCTTAGCCCTCACCCTAACCCTAATTCTAACCCCAACCTTCACCCTAAACCTAACACTCATCCTCATCCTAAATCTCACACTAACCCTAACCCTAATTCTCAATCTAACCCTCACCCTCATCCTAACCCTAACCGTAAGCCTTACCCTAACCCTCACCCTAACCCTAAACCTTACCCTTATCTTAACCCTCACACTTACCCTAACCCTCACCTTTACACTTACCATCACCCTCACCCTAAGCCTAAACCTCATCCTAATCCTCACCCTAACCATAAACCTAAACATCACCCTATAACCCTAAACCTCACCCTCAACCTCACGCTCAGACTAAACCTAAGCCTATGCCTATACCTAACGCTAACCCTCAACCTCACCCTAGCCCTCACCCTAACCCTAATACTAATCCTAACCCTCATCCTAACTCTCAACCTAACCATAACCCTAACCATCACCAAAACCCTAATCATCTTCCCCAACCTCACCCTCAGCCTAACCCTAAGTCTAAGCCTAATGCTACCCTAACCCTCACACTCACCCTCACCCTAAACCTCATCCTAACCATAACACTAACCATAACCCTAAACCTCAACCTAAACCTCACCCTCACCCTATCCCTAAAACTAACCCTTACCCTAACCCTCACCCTAACCCTCCCCTTAACCCTAATTCTAATCCTAAACCTCACACTCACCCTAACCCTAATCCTAACGCTAACCCTAAACCTCAACCTAACCCTAACCCTAACCCTGACCTTTACCCTCACCCTCACCCTCACCATAACTCTAACACTAACCCTAACAATAACACTAATCATAACCCTAAACCTCACCCTAACACTAATCCTATTCCTAACCCTCACCCTCAGCCTCACCCTCACTGCAAACATAACCATAACCAAAACACTAACAATAATCCTAACTCTAACCCTAATTCTTTCCATCACCCTTACCCTAACCCTCATCCTATCCCTAACCCTCACCCTAACCTTAACCCACACCCTCAACATATCTCTAACCCTAAGCCTAACCCTCACCCTCACCCTAACCCTAACCCTAAACCTCACCTGAACACTAACCCTAACCCTCACTCTCACCCTAGCCTTCACCCTTACCCTAATCCTAACCCTAATCCTCAACCTAACACTCATCCTAACCCTAACCCTAACCCTCACCCTAAAAATAATCCTATCCCTAACCCTCAACCTAACCCTAACCCTCACCCTCACTGTAACCCGAACCCTAAACCTCACCCAAACCCTAAACTTAACCCTCATCCTATCCTTCACCCGAAATCTTACATTAACCTTAACCCTAACCCTCACCCTAACCCTAACTCTAACCCTAAACCTCACCCTAAGACTAACCCTCACCCTCACCCTCACCCTCACTGTAACTCTAACCCTAACCCTAACAATAACACTAACCCTTACCCTAACCCTATCCCTAACCCTCACCTTCACCGTAACCCTAAACATAACACAAACCCTCATCCTAACCTTAACCCTAACCCTCACCCTAAACTTCATCCTAACCCTAACTCTAACCCTGAACCTCACCCTCACCCTAACCCTAATTCTAACCCTAACCCTAATACTAAAACTCAACCTAAACCTAACCCTAACCCTCACTCTAACCCTAACCCTCACCCTCACCCAAACCCTACTGCTAACACTAACACTAACCCTAAACCTCAACCTAACCCTCATCCTAATCCTAACACTAACCCTAAACCTCACACTTGCCTTAACCCTAATCCTAACCATAACCCTGAACCTCATCATAACCCTAACCCTAAACCTCACCCTCACCCTAAACCTCACCCTAACCATAACCCTAACCATAAGCCTAACTCTAAACCTCATCCTAACCCTAACACTAACCCTCAACATCACCCTCATCCTTACCTTAACCTTAACCCTAACTCTAACCCTAAGAATAACCCTAATCCTAAACCTAATCCTAAATCTCACCCTCACTGTAACTCTAACCCTAACCCAAACCCTTAACCTAACCCTAACCCTGACAATAACCCTAAACCTAAACCTCACCCTAACCCTAACCCTAACACTAACCCTCACCCTAGCACATACCCTAACCCTAAACCTAAACCTAACCTTCACCCTAACCCTCATTCTAACCCTAAAACTAACCCTCACACTAAATCTAACCCTCACACTCACCCTCAGCCTCAGACTAACCCTAAGCCAAACAGTAACCCTAACCCTAACACTTACACTCAACGTCACCGTAACCCTAATCCTAACCCTAAACCTCACTCTAAACCTAACCCTATCCTTCAATCTCACCCTAACCCTAATCCTAACCCTAATCCTAACTCTAACCCTCACACTCACTCTCACCTTAACCCTAATCCTAATCCCAACCCTAACCCTATCTCTCACCCTCACCCTAACCCTCACCCTCACTCTAACCCTCAACCCAACCCTACCCCTAACACTAACACTAACCCTAAACCTCACCCTAACCCTCACCCTAACCCTAACTCTAACCCTAAACCTCACACTCGCCCTAACCGTAACCCTAACCATAAACCTAAACCTCAGCCTAACCCTAACCCTAAAAATAACCCTCACCCTAAACCTCACCATAACCCTAATCCTAAACCTCACCCTCACACTAGACTTCACCCTAACCCTAACCCTTACCTTAACCCTCACCCTAAACATAACCCTCACCGTAACACTAACACTCACACTAACCCTAACCCTAACATTCACCCTCACCTTCACACTAAAACTAACCCTAACCCTCACCCTCACCCTAAACCATACCCTAACCCTAACCCTCACCCTAACCCTAAGCCTAAACCTAACCCTAACCCTAACCCTCACACTCACCCTCAACCTAAACCTAACCCTAATCCTCACCCTAAACCTCACCCTTGCCCTCACCCTCAACCGCACAGTAACTCTAACCCTAGCCCTAACAATAACACTAATCCTAACCCTAAAGCTTAACTTAACCCTAATCCTATCCCTAACTCTCACCCTCAGCCTCCCCCTACTGCAAATGTCACCATAATCATAACAATAACCATAATCCTGACCCTAACCCTAATCCTAAAATTCACCCTCACCCTAACTCTAATCCTAAACCTAACCCTCACCCTAATCCTAACCATAACCCTCACTGTAACCCTAACCCTCATCCTAACCCTCACCCTAAACCTGACCCTCACCCTATCCCTCACCCTAACCCTAAGCCTAACCCTCACACTCACCCTAACCCTAACCCTAACCATCACCCTCACCCTAAACAAAACCCTAACCCTAACCCTCAACCTAACCCTAAGCCTAACCCTAACACTAATCCTAACCCTCCCTCACACTCACCCTCAATCAAAAACTAATCCTAAACCTAACCCTATCCCTAACCCTAATCATCACACTAACCATCACCCTAGCACTCACCCTAACCCTAATCCTAACCGTACACCTAATCCTAACCCTCAACCTAATCCTAACCCTAAGCCTCACCCGAACCCTAACCCTAACCCTCACCCTCACCCTAACCCTAACACTAACACTAACTCTAACCTTAAACCTCACCCTCATCCTAACCCGAACTCTAATCCTAAGCCTAAACATAAACCTCACCATAAACCTAACCATAACCCTCACCCTCAACGAAAACGAAACCCTAACCCTAACAATAACACTAACCCTAACCCTAACCCTCATTCTAACCATAACCCTTACCCTAAACCTAACCCTCAGCCTAACACTTACCCTCACCCTTACACTAACCCTAACCCTAACACTAAACTTCACACTAACCCTAACCATCTCCCTAACCCTAAAACTCAACCTAACCCTGTCCCTTACCCTAACCCTAGCCCACACCCGAACACTAAGACTCATCCTCACCCTAAACCTCACACTAACCCTAAAACTAATCCTCAATCTAAAACTCACCCTCACCCTAAACCTAACCCTAACCCTCAACCTAAACCTAACCCTCACCCTTACCGTAATCCTCACTCTCAGCCTAACCTTAAAGTTTACCCTTACAGTAACCCTTACCCTAACCCTCACCCTAAAACTAACCCTCATCCTAACCCTCACTCTGACTGTAACCCTCAGCATCAACATAACCCTAACCCTCACCCTCACCCTCAGACTCAGACTAAACCTAAGCCTAACCCTCACCCTCACCCTAGCCCTCACCCTAAACCTAATCCTAACCCTAACCCTAATACTAACCCTAAAACTAACCATCAACCTAACCATCATTCTATACCTAATCCTCATCCCCAACCTCACTCTCAGCCTAGCCCTAAGCCTAAGCGTAAACCTAACCCTAACCCTCACACGCACCCTCACCATAACCCTAATCCTAAACCTAACTCGAACCCTAATCCTAAACCTCAACCTAATCCTCACTCTAACCCTAAACCTAACACTAACCCTAAACCTAACCCTCAACCTAAGCCACCCCCTAACCCTAATTATAACCCTAAACCTCACCCTCAGCCTAAATCTAACCCTAACCCTAAACCTCACCCTCACCCTCACCCTCACTGTAACTCTAACCCTAACTCAATCCCTCACCCTTACCCTAACCCTAAACCTCACCCTAAATAGAACCCTAACCCTCACCATAACCCTAACGCTCACCCTCCCAGTAACCCTAACCCTAACCTCACCCTAACAGTAAACCTAACCCCAAACCTAAACCTCACCATAATGCTAACCCTAACCCTCATCCTCACCCTTGCCCTCATCATAAACCTAATCCTAACCCTAAAACTCATCCTAACCCACACCCTAAACCTAACCCGAAGCCTCAGCTCCACCTTCACCCTCAGAATAACCCGAAGCCTAAGTCTAACACTAACCCTAACCCTCACTCTCACCCTCACGCTAACCATAATCCTAACCCTAACCCTAACCCTAAACCTAACCCTAACCCTAAATTTAACTCTAAACCTAAACCCCACCCTTAGCCTAACCCAAACTCTAACACTAACCCTAAACCTCCCCTTAACCCTAACCCTAACCCTCACCGTAATTGTAACCCTAACCCTAACAATAACCCTAACCCTAACACTAACCCTAACCCTAACCAGAACCCTCACCCTAACACTAACCCTCACCCTAACACTTACCCTCACCCTAAACTAACCCTAATCCTAACACTAACCCTCACACTAACTCTAACCATCACCTTAAACCTAAACCTCAACCTAACCCTATCCCGAACCATCAACCTCACCCTAGCCGTCACCCTAACCCTAACCCTCACATTTACCGTAATCCTCACTCTCAGCCTAAACCTCAACTTGACCCTTACTGTCATCCTCACCCTAACCCACACCCTAACCCTAATCCTCATACTAACCCTCAGCCTAACCGTAACCCTAGCCTTTAAGCTAACACTAAATCTCAACCTCACGCTCACGCTCAGCCTAAACCTAAGCCTAACCCTAACCCTAACCCTCACACTCACCCTCACCCTCAGCCTAACCCTACCCTAACACTAACACTAACCCTAAACTTCACCCTAACCCTCACCCTAAACCTAAATCTAACCCTAAACCTCACACTCGCCCTAACCCTAACCCTAATCCTAACCCTAAACCTGAGCCTAACCCTAACACTAAACCTCGATCTCAACCTAAACCTCACCCTAACACTTACCCTAAACCTCACCCTCAATGTAGCCCTCACCCTAACCCTACCCATACCCCTAATCCTCATCATAACCCTCACCCTGACCGTAACCCTAAGCATCATGCTAACCCTAACCCTCACCCACACCCTAACCCTAAAACAAACACTCATACTAAACCTCACACTAACACTAAATCTAAGCCTACACCTCACCCTCACCCTAATCCTAACTCTCAACCTCACCCTCACCCTCAGAATAAACCTAAGCCTAACCCTAAGCCTAACCTTCACACTCACTTCACCCTCAGCCTAACCCTACCCCTTACACTAACACTAACGCTCAACCTCACCCTAACCCTCACCCTGAACCTAACTCTAACCCTAAACCTCACACTCGCCCTAAACCTAACCCTAACCCTAACCCAAAACCTCAGCCTAACCCTAACACTAAACCTCAATTTCGAAGTAGCCCTCACCATAACCCTAAACCTAACAGTAACCCTCACACTAAGCATAACCCTAACACTCACACTAAACCTAACCCTCACCCTCAACATCACCCTCAGCCTAACCCTAAGCCTAACACTAAACCTAACCCTCACCCACACACTAACACTCACCCTAAGCCTGATCCTAATTCTAACCATAACCATAACCCTCAACGTAACCCTATCACTCACCCTAAACCTAACCCTAACACTAACTCTAACCCTAACCCTCACCCTAACCCTAACTCTAACACTCAATCTCACCCTCACCCAAACCCTAACACTAAACCTCAAACTAACCCTAACCCTAAACCTCACCCTAACCCTAGCCAACACCCTAACCCTAATCCTAAACCTAACCCTCACTCTAACCCGAAACCTCACACTCAAACTCAATCTCAGCCTAACACTAAGCCTAACCCTAAACCTAACCCTAACCCACACACTCACCCTCACCATAACCTTAATAGTAAACCTAACCCTAACTCTAACCCTAACCCTCACACAAACCCACACCCTAACCCTAACCTAACACTAACCCTAACCCTAACCCTCACACTAACCCTCACCCTAAGCCTAAATCTAACCCTAAACCACACCCTCACCCTAACCATAACTCTAACCTAATCCTAACCCAAAAACTCACCCTAACCCTAAACCTAACCCTCACCCTCACCCTCACTGTCAACATAACCCCAAACCTAAAATTAACAAAAACCCTAACCCTAACACTAAACCTCACCCTAACTATAACACTCACCCTAAACCTAACCCTCACCCTAACAATTACCCTCACCCTAACACTAACCCTAACCCTAACACTAACCCTCACACTAACCCTAACCCTCACCCTAACCTTAAAACTCACCCTAAACCTAACCCTAACCCTAGCCCTCACCCTCACCCTAGCCCTCACCCTAACAATAAACCTAACCCTAACACTCATCCTAACCCTCACCCTAATCCTAATCCTAACCCTAAACCTCATCCTAACCCTCACCCTAATCCTAAACCTAACCATCACCCGAACCCTAATCCTCACCACCACACTCACCCTCAGCCTAACGCTAAGCCTAAGCCTAACCTTAACCCTCACCCTCACCCTCACTCTAAACCTAATCCTAAACCTAACCCTAACCCTAACCCTGAACCTCAACCTAACCCTCACCCTAACCCTCCCCCTAACCATACCTCTAACCCTAAACCTCACCCTAACCCTCCCCCTAACCATAAATCTAACCCTAAACCTCACCCTCACCCTAACACTAATCCTCACCCTAACCCTAAATCTAACCAAAACCCTAAACCTAACCCTCACCCTCACCATAACTCTAACCCTAACCTTAACAATAACACTAATCCTAACTCCAAACCTAACCCTAACCCTAATCCTAACCCTAATCCTCACCCTCAGCCTCACCATCACAGCAAAGGTAACCTTAACCATAACAATAACAATAACACAAACCCTAATCCTATCCCTCACCCTCACCCTAATCCTAATCCTAATCGTAACCCTCACCCTCACCCTAACCCTAATCCTAACCCTAACCGTCACACTAACCCTAACCCTCACCCTCACCTTCAACCTAAACCAAATCCTAACCCTCACCCAAACAATTCTAACTCTCACTGTAACCCTAACCCTCACACGTACCTACACCCTCAACCTAACCCTTAGCCTAAGCCTAACCCTAACCCTCACACTCACCCTCACCCTAACCCTAATCCTAACATTAAGCCTATCCCTAAACCTCAACCTAACCCTCACCCTCATCCTGACTATCACTAACCCTAACCCTACCCCTCACACTTACCCTCACCCTAAACCTAATTCTAAACTTAACTCTCACCCTCAACCTAACCCTAACACTAAACCTTACCGTAAACCACACTCTAACCCT
Organism: Dipodomys merriami; assembly: GCF_024711535.1. Classification (NCBI taxonomy): domain Eukaryota; kingdom Metazoa; phylum Chordata; class Mammalia; order Rodentia; family Heteromyidae; genus Dipodomys; species Dipodomys merriami. The sequence continues at coordinate 323,600 of NW_027206559.1, forward strand.
AACCCTCACCCTAACACTCACTGTAACTCTAACCCTAACCCTAACAATAACACTAACCCTAAACCTAACCCTAACCATAAACCTCACACTCAGCCTCACCCTCACCGCAAACTTAACCCTAACCATAACACTAACAATAACCCTAACCCTAACCCTAACAATCATCCTCACCCTAAAGTTCACACTAACCCTAACACTAATCCTCAATCTAACCCTGACCCTCACCCGACCCCTTCCCCTAACCCTCACCCTAACCATAACCCTAACCCTTACAGTAACTCTCAACCGCAGCCTAACCCTAACCTTTAGCCTTAACGTCACCCCCAACCTAACCATCACCCTAACCCTAACCCTCACCCTCAAACCAGGCCATAATCAAACCCTAGGCCTAAGCCGAACCCTGACCCTAACCCTCACTCTAACCCTAAACCCAACACTCACCCTAACGGTAACCCTCACCCTCACCCTCACCCAAACTCTAATCCTAATCCTAACCCTAATCCTAACCCTCACACTCACCCTCACCTTAACCCTAATCCTAATCCTAACCCTAAAAGTAACCCTCACCCCCACACTAAACCTCACCCTAACCCTAATCCTAACATTAACCCTAACCCTAACCCTAACCATCACCCTAACCCTAACACTAACCCTAAACCTCACCCTCACCCTAACCCTAACCCTAACCCGAATTCTAAACCTCACTCTCAACCTAAACCTTACCCTAACGCTTAACCTCACCCTAACACTAACACTAACCCTAACACTAACCCTCACATTAACGCTAACCATCACCCTAAACCTAAACTTCACCCTAACCATAACCCTAACCTTCAACTTCACCCTATCCCTCACCCTATCACTAACCCTCATACGCACCCTAAACCTCACACTAACCCTAATACTAAACCTCAATCTAACCCTCACCCTCAACCTAACCCTAACCCGAACTCTCACCCTAAACATAACTCTCACTCTCAGCCTAACCCTCAACTTTACTCTTACTGTCAACCTCATCCTAATGCTCACCCCAATCCTAAACCTCATCCTAACCCTCACCCTAACCGTACTCTAACCATCACCCTAAACCTAACCCTCACCCTCACCTTCAGCCTCAGCCTAAACCTAAGCCTAAGCCTAAACCTATCCCTTAACCTCACACTCAACCTAGCCCTCACCCTAACCCTAATCCAAACCCTAACCCTCATCCTAACCCTCAACCTAACCAAAACCGGAACCATCACTCTAAACCTAATCCTCATCCCCACCCTCACCCTCAGCCTAACCCTAACCTAAGCCTAACTCTAACACTAACCCTCACACTCACACAAAACCTCACCCTAATACTAACCCTAACCCTAACTCTAAACTTAAACCTAAACCTAACCCTCACCCTAACCCTAACACTAACTTCACCCTCTCCTTAGTCCTAACACTAACCCTCACCCCAAACCTAACCATCACCCTCACTGTAACCCGAACCCTAACGCTACCCCTAATCCTAATCCTAACCCTCACCCTAACCCTAACACTAAACCTCACCCTCAACCAAGCCCTCACCCTAACCCAAATTGTAACCCTAACCCTCATACTAACCCTCACCCTAACCCTAAAACTAACCCACACCCTAACCCTAAACCAAGTTCTAACCCTCACCCTAACCCTAACCCTGACCCTCACCGTGACACTCACCCTAAACCTCAATGTAACCCTAACCCTAACACTCAGCCTCAAACTAGCACTCATCCTAACCCTAATCCTAACCCCGACCCTAATGCTAACCTTCAGCTTAACCCTAACCCTCACCTTAAACCTAGACCTAATCCTAATCCTCAACCTAACCCTAACCCTCACCCTCAACATAACCCTAACCCTAACCCTCACCCTATACCTAAACCTAACCCTAACCCTAAACCTCACCCTAACCCTAACCCTCACTCTCATGCTAGCCCTCACCCTAACTCTAATCCTAAACCTAACCCTCATCCTAACCCTCACCCTAACACTAAACCTAACCCTCACCCTAACCCTAACCCTCACCCTCACCCTCAGCCTAAACCTAAGCCTAATCCTAACCCTAACCATAACCCTCACACTCACCCTCAACCAAAACCTAATCCTAAACCTAACCCTATCCCTAACCCTAACCCTCAACCTAACCCTCACCCGAAATCTAACCCTAATACTAACCCTCACACTAACCCTCAACTTAACACTAACTCTAACACTAAACCGCACCCTCACCCTCACCCTCACCCTCACCCTCACTATCACCCTCACCCTCAGCCTATCCCTAAGCCTAAACCTAACCCTAACCCTCATACTCACCCTCACCCTAACCCTAATCCTAATCCTAAACCTAAACCTAACCCTCACACTAACAGTAACCCTCAAGCTAAACCTAACCCTAATACTAACCCTGATCTTGAACCTCAGCCTATCCCAAGCCCTAACGCTAACTCTAACCTTAAACCGTACCCTCACCCTAACCCTAAACCTAAACATCACCCTCATCTTAACCCTCACCCTAACCCTAACCCTCACCCTAACCCTCATCCTAACCCTAACCCTAACCCTAAACCTCACTCTAACACTAACCTTAACCCTCACCCTCACTCTAGCTCTCACAATAACACTAATCCTAACGCTAATCCTCATCCTAACTCTCACCCTAATCCTAACCGGAAACCTCACCCTAACCATAATCCTAACACTAACCATCAACCTAACCCTAACCCTCAACCTCACCATAACCCTAACCCTAACCCTCACCTTAAACCTAAACTTAACCCGAACCCTAACTCTCACCCAAAAGCTAAACCTAACCCAAACCCTAACCCTAAACCTCACCCTCACCCTCACCCTCAACTTAACACTAAGCCTAACCCTAAACCTAAGCCTAACCCAAGCACTCAACCTAACACTAAATCTAATCCAAATCCTAACCCTAAAGCTAATCCAGACCCTAACCATCAACTTCATCCAAACCCTCACCCTAACTCTAACCCTAACAATCACACTAACCCTCACCCTAACCCTAACACTCACCCTTACCGTAACCGTAACCCTTACCCAAACCCTCACCCTAACCCTTACCCTAACCCTAACCTAAACCTCACCCTAACCCTAAACCTAACCCTCACCCTCATCCTCACCCTCAGTGTAAATTTAAACCTAACCATAACACAAAAAATAACACTAAACCTAACTCTAACCCTCACACTCACTCTCACCCTCACCGTAACCGTAACACTAACCCTAACCCTCACCCTAACCCGCACCGTAACGCTAACCCTAAACCTAATCCTCACCCTCACCCTAAAGATAACCCTCACCCTCACCCTCACCCTCCGCCTAGCACTAAGCCTAACCCTAACCCAAACCCTAACCCTAATCCTCACACTCAACCTCAGCCTAACCCTAAGCCTAAGCCTAACCCTAACCCTCACCCTCAGCTTAACCGTAAGCCTAAGCCTAACCCTAACAATACCCTCACCCTCACACTAGCCCTCACCATAAACCTAACCATAGCACTAAACCTAACCCTAACACTCACACTAAACCTAACCCTAACCCTAACAATAACCCTAAACCTCACCCTAACCCTAACACTAAACCTAATCCTAACCCTAATCCTAACAGTCAACATCACCCTAACCCTTACCCTTACCTTAACCTTAACCCTAACCCTAACCCTAACAATAACCATAACCCTAAACCTAAACTTAAACCTCACCCTCACCGTAACTCTAACCTTAACCCAAACCCTCACACTAACCCTAATCCTGATCATAACCCTAAAGCTAAACCTCACCCTAAACCTAAACGTTAGTGTTAGGCTAACCCTCACCCTAGGACATACACTAACCCTAATTCTAACCCTAACCCTCACTCTAACACTAAACCAAAAACTCAGCCTAAATCTAACCCTCACCCTCACACTCAGCCTCAGCCTAACCCTAAGCCTAAAACTAACCCTAACCCTAACTGTTACACTCACAGTCACCGTAACCCTAATCCTAACCCTAACACCAACCCTAACCTTAAAACTAACCCTAACCCTAACCCTCAACCTAACCCTCACCCTAACCCTAGCCCTAACCCTATTGCTCATCCTAGCACATAACCTAACGTTAATCCTAACACTCTCACCATAACCCTCACCCTAACGCTCATTCTAAACATAACCCTAACCCTAACCCTCATCCTCACCCTAACCCTAATCCTAAACCTAACACTAACCCTCACACTCACCCTCACCTTAACCCTAATCCTAATCTTAACCCTTACCCTAACCTTCATTCTAACCCTACCCCTAACACTAACACTAACCCTAACCCTCACCCTAACCCTCACCTAACCCTAACTCTAACCCTAACCCTCACCATCGCCCTAACAATAACCCTAACCATAACCCTAAACCACACCCTAACACTAACCCTAAACCTCATCCTCACCGTAAACCTCACCCTAACCCTAACCCTAAACCTAACTCTAACCCTCACCATAACCATAACCCTCACCTTAACCCTAACATTCACACTAACCCTAACACTCACCCTAACCCTAAGCCTAACCCTAAACCTAAACCTAACCCTCACATTCACCCTCAATCTAAACCTAATCCTAAACCTATCCCTATCCCTAACCCTAACCCTCACACTAACCATCACCCTAGCGCTCACCCTAACCCTAATCCTAACCCTACACCTCATCCTAAGCCTCACCCTAACCCTAACCCTAACCCTCACCCTAACCCTAACCTTAACCCTATTGCTCATCCTAGCACATACCCTAACGGTAATCCTAACCCTTACCCTCACCATAACCCTCAACCTAACCCTCACTCTAAACATAACGCTAACCCTAACCCTCACCCTCACCCTAACCCTAATCCTAAACCTAACCCTAACCCTAACACTAACCCTCACACTCACCCTCACCTTAACCCTAATCCTAATCCTAACGCTTACCCTAACCCTCACCCTCACCCTAACTTTCATCCTAACCCTACCCCTAACACTAAAACTAACCCTAACCCTCACCTAACCCTAACTCTAACCCTAACCCTCACCATCGCCCTAACAATAACCCTAAACATAACCCTAAACCACACCCTAAACCTAACCCTAAAACTCATCCTCACCCTAAACCTCACCCTAACCCTAACCCTAAACCTAACTCTAACCCTCACCATAACCATAACCCTCACCATAACCCTAACATTCACACTAACCTTAACACTCACCCTAACCCTAAGCCTATCCCTAACCCTAAACCTAACCCTCACATTCACCCTCAATCTAAACCTAATCCTAAACCTATCCCTATCCCTAACCCTAACCCTCACACTAACCATCACACTAGCGCTCACCCTAACCCTAATCCTAACCCTACACCTCATCCTAAGCCTCACCCTAACCCTAACCCTCACGTCACCCTAGCCCTCACCCTAAACCTAACCCTCATCCTCACCCTAAACCTCACACTAACCCTAAAACTAATCCTCATTCTTAACCTCAAACTCACCCTAACCCTAACCCTAAACCTCAACCTAACCCTAACCCTCACCCTCACCCTCAGACTCAGCCTAACTCTCAGCCTAACCCTCACCCTCACCCTAGCCCTCACCCTAACCCTAATCCTAACCCTAACCATAACCCTAAACCTAACCCTAAACCTAACCATCACCCTAAAGCTAATACTCATTCCCACCCTCACCCTCAGCCTAACCCTAAGCCTAAGCCTAACCCTAACCCTAACCCTCACACTCACCCACACCATAACCCTAATCCTAAACCTAACCCGAAACCTAACCCTAAAACTCAACCTAACCCTCACCCTAACCCTAACCCCAGCACTAACCCTAACCCCAACCCTCACCCTCACCCTCACCATCACAGTATCCATAACCCTAAACCTAACCCTAACAATAACCCTAAACTTAACACTAAGCCTCAACCTAACCATAACCCTCACCCTAAGCTTAACCCTCATGCTAACACTTACCCTCACCCTAACAGTAACACTAATCCTAACACTTACCCTCACACTAACCCTAAAAATCACCTTAAACCTAAACCTCAACCTAACTCTATCCCTAACCCTCAACCACACCCTAGCCCTCACCCTAACCCTAACCCTCATCCTCACCCTAAACCACACACTAACCATAACACTAATCCTCAATCTAACCCTCAACCTCACCTTAACACTTACCATAATCCTCACCCCAACCCTCACCCTAACCCTAATAATCTCCTTTACCCTTACAGTCACCCTCAGCCTAACCCTCACCCTAACCCTAACACTCATGCTAACCCTAAGCCTAACTGTAACCCTAACCATCACGCTAACCCTAACCCTCAACCTCACCCTCAGCCTCAGCCTAACCCTAAATCTAAGCCTGACTGAAACCCTAAACTTCACCCTCACACTTGTCCTCACCCTAAACCTAATGCTAACCCTAACCCTCATCCTAACACGAACACTAACCCTAACAATAACCCTAACCCTATCCCTAACCCTCATTCTAACCATAACCCTCACCCGAACCCTAACCCGAACAATAACACTTACCCTCACACTAACACTAACACTAACTCTTACACTAACCCTCACACTAACACTAACCATCACCCTAACCGTAACACTCACCCTAACCCTAACCCTAACCCTCACCCGCACCCTAACCCTAACCCTCATCCTCACCCTAAACCTCACACTAACCCTAAAACTAATCCTCAATCTAAACCACACCCTCACCCTAACCCTAACTCTAATCCTCACCCTAACACTAACACTCACATTTACCGTAATCCTCACTCTCAGCCTACCCCTCAACTTTACCCTTACTTTCACCCTCATCCTAACCCTCACACTAAACCTCATCCTCACCCTCACCCTCAGCCTAATCCTACGCCTAACCCTAACCCTACCCCTCACAATCACACTCACCCTCAGCCTAACCATAGCTCTAACAATAACAATAACCCTAGACCTCACCCTAACCCTAATTCTAACCCTAAACCTCACACTAATCCTCAACGAAAACTAATCCTCACCCCCACCCTCACCCTCAGCCTAAGCCTAAACCTAACCCTAACACTCACCCTCACCTTAACCCTAACCCTAATCCCGACCCAAACCCTACCGCTAACTCTAATCCTAACCCTAAACCCAACCCTAATCCTCACCCCACTCTCACCCTCAGCCTAACCCTAAGCCCAACACTAAAACTAACCCGAACTCTAAACCTAAACATCACCCTGAACCTAACCCTATCTCCAACCCTAACTCTAAACCTCACCCTAACCCTAACCCTAACCCGGACCCGCAACCTTACCCTCACCGTAACTCTAACTCTAACCCTAACAATAACACTAACCCTAACCCTAAACCTCACCCTAACCCTAAGCCTCATCCTCACCCTAAACCTCACACTAAACCTAACCCTAATCCTCAATCTAACCCTCACCCTCACAATAAACCCTAACCCTCAACCTTACACTAACCCTCACCCTAACCCTAACCCTCACCCTTAACTTAACCCTCCCCCTCAGCGTAACCCTCAACTTTACACTTACCATCACCCTCACTCTAACCCTCACCCTAACCCTAAAACTTATGCTAACCTTCAACCTAACTGTAACCCTAACCATCACCATAACCCTAACCCTCACCCTCAACGTCACACTCAGCCTAACCCTAAGCCTAAGCCTAACCCTAACGCTCACCCTCACCGTCATTCTAGCCCTCACCCTAGCCCTCACCCTAACACTAATCCTAACCCTAACCCTCATCCTAACCCTCACCCTAATCGTAACCCTAACCATCACCCAAAAACTAATCCTCACCCCCACCCACACCCTCAGCCTAACCCTAAGTCTAAGCCGAAGCCTAACCCTAACCCTCACAGTAACCCTCACCCTAACCCTAATCCTAATCCTAACCCCAACCCTAAACCTAAACCTCCACCTATCCCTCACCTTAACCCTCACCGTAACCCTTTCCCTAATCCTAACTCTAACCCTAACCCTAACCCTCACCCTAACACTCTCTCCCCCTAACACTAACCCTCACACTAACACTAACCATAACCCTAACCCTAAACCTCACCTTAACACTTACCCTCACCCTCAACCTAGCCCTCAACCTAACGCTAACTCTCATCCTCACCCTAAACCTCACACTAACCCTAACCCTATACCTCACCCTAAGCCGAACCCTCACCCTCACCCTCACCCTCACCCTCACCATAACTCTAACCATAAGCTTAACAATAACACTAATCCTAACCCTAAACCTAACCCTAACCGTAATCCTAACCCTAAACATCACCCTCAGCCTCACCATCACTGCAAAGGTGTCCTTAACCATAACATTAACAATAACCCTAACCCTAACTCTAATCCTAACCCTCACCCTCACCCTAACCCTAATCCTAATGCTAACCCTCACCCTAACCCTAACCCTCACCCTCAACTTAATCCTAACCCAAATCCTAAACCTCACCCTAAACCTAATCCTCACCCTCACCATAACCCTAACACTCACACCTATCTTCACCCTCAACCTAATCCTAAACCTAACCCTCAACCTAACCCTCACACTCACCTCACCCTCACTGTAACACCAACCCTAACCTTAACAATAACACTAACCCAAACCCTAACCCTAAACCTAACCCTAACCATAAACCTCACCCTCAGCCTCAACCTCATCGCAAACTTAACCCTAACCATAACACTAACAATAACCCTAACCCTAACCCTAATCCTCACCCTAAACCTCACCCTAATCCTAACACTAATCCTCAATCTAAACCTCACCCTCACACTACCCCTAAACCTAACCCTCACCCTAACAATAACCCTCAGCCTTAAAGTAACTCTCACCCTCAGCCGAACCCTAATATTTACTCTTACCTTCACCACAACCCTAACACTCACGCTAACCCTAACCCTCACCCTAACTCTCACCCTAACCCCAACTGTACCACTAAACCTCACCCTCACCATAACCCTAACTCTAACCCTAACCCTAACACTAAACTGCACCATAACCCACAGAGTCACCCTCACCCTAACACTAATCCTAACCCTAACCCTCATCCTAACCCTCAACCTTACCCTAAACCTAACCCTAACCTAACCCTATCCCTCTCCTTTAGCCTCAGCCTCAGCCTAACCCTAAGCCGAACTTTAAACCTAACCCTAACCCACACACTGAACCTCACCCTAACCCTAATCCTAACCCTAACAGTCCCTCTAACCCTTACCCTCACAATAAACCTCACCCTAACCCTAACCTAAGACTAACCTTAACACTAATCCTCACACTAACCCTCACATTAAGCCTAACTCTAACCCTAAACCTCACCCTCACCCTAACCCTAACTTTACCCCTAATCCTAAACCTAAAACTCACCCTAACTCTAACCCTAACCCTCACACTCACCCTCACCCTGAATGTAACTCTAAACCTAAAAATCACAATAACCCTAAACCTAACCCTAACCCTAACCCTCACCCTAACTATAACCCTCACCCTAACCCTAACTCTCACTCTAACACTTACCCTCACCCTACCACTAACCCAACCATAACACTAACCCGCACACTAAACCTAACCCTCACCCTAACCCTAAAACTCACCATAACCCTAACCTTACCCTCACCCTCACCCTCAGGCTAGCCCTCATTCTAACCCTAATTATAACCCTAACCCTCACCCTAACCCTAACATCATCCTCACCCTAAACCTCACACTAAACCTAACCCTAATCCTCAATCTAACACTCACACTCACCCTAACCTCTAACCCTCACCATTACCCTAACCCTCATCCTAACCCTAACACTCACCCTTATCTTTACCCTGACCCTCAGCCTAACCTTCAACTTTACCCTTACCATCACCAACAACCTATCCCTCACCCTATCCCTAAACCTCAGGCTAACCTTCAACCTAACCATAACCCTAACCTCACCCTAACCCTGACCCTCACCCTCAAACTCACACTCAGCCTAAACATAAGCCTAAGCCTAACACTAACCCTAACCCTCACCCTCAAACTAGCCCTCACCCTAAACCTTACCCTCAACCTGACCCTCCCCCATAACCCTAACTCTAACCTTAAACCTCACCCTAACCCTCACCCTAACACTAACTCTAACCCTAAACCTCACACTCGCCCTAAACCTAAACCTAACTATAACCCTAAACCTCAGCCTAACCCTAACCCTAAACAGCACCCTAACCATAAACTTCACCCTAACTCTAACCCTAAACCTCACACTCAACGTAGCCCTCAACCTAACCCAAAACCTAATCGTAACCGTCACCCTAAACATAACCCTCACTGTAACCCAAAGACTCACACTAAACCTAACCCTCAGCCTCAACCTCACCCTCTGCCTAACCCTAAGCCTAACACTAAAACTAACCTTAACCCACACACTCACCCTCACCCTAACTCTAATCCTAATCCTAAACATAACCATAACATCACCCTAAAACTATCACTCACCCTAACCCTAACACTAACACTAACCCGATCCCTAACCCTCACCCTAACCCTAACTCTAACACTCAACCTCACCCTAAACCTAACACTAAACCTCACCCTAACCCTAAACCTAAACCTCACCCTCACCCTAACCATCACTCTAACCCTAATCCTAACCCTAACCGTCATCATAAATCTCACCCTAACCGTAATCCTAACCCTCACCCTAACCCTAAACTTCACCCTCAACCTCACTCTCAGCCTAACACTTAGCCTAAACCTAAACCTAACCCTAACCCACACACTCACCCTAACCCTAACCTAACACTAACCCTAACCCTAACACTCACCCTAAGCCTAAATCTAACCTTAAACCTCACCCTCACCCTAACCATAACACTAACCTAATCCTAACTCTAAACCTCACCCTAACCCTAACCCTAACCCTCACCCTGACCCTCACCCTCACCATAAACATAACCCTAAACCTAAAATTAACAAAAACCCTAAACCTAACACTAACCCTCACCCTAACCATAACCCTCACCCTAATCCTAACCCTCAACCTAACACTTACTCTCACCCTAACACTAACCCTAACCCTAACGCTAAACCTCACACTAACCCTAACCCTCACCCTAACCCTAGCCCTCACCCTATTCCTAATTCGATCCCTTACCCTCAACTAACCCTAACCCTCATGTTCACCCAAACCACACACTAACCCAAACCCTAATCCTCAATCTAACCCTCACCCTCACCCTAATCCCTAACCCTCACCCTTACCCTAACCCTCACCCTAACCGTAACCCTCACCCTTATCTTAACCCTCACCCACACCCTAACCCTCACCCTATCCCTAAACAGCATCCTAACTTTCAACTAACCATAACCCTAACCATCACCTTAGCCCTAATTCTAACACTAACCCTAACCCTAAACCTGAATCTAACCCTCCCCCTAACCCTAACAGTAAACTTAACCCTAACACTAACACTCACACTAACCCTAAACCTCACCCTAAGCCTAAACGTCACCCTAACCCTAAACCTAACCCTCAACCTCACCCTAGCCTTCACCCTAAACCTAATCCTAACCCTAACCCTGATCCTATCCCTCACCTTCATCCTAACCCTAACCATCACCCAAACACTAAGCCTCACCCTCACCCAAACACTAAGCCTAAGCCTAAACCTAACCCTAACACTCACACTCACCCTCACTCTAACCCTAATCCTAAACGTAACCCTAACCCTAACCCTAAACCTCAACCTATCCCTCATACTAACCCTAACCCTCACAGTAACCCTAACCCTAATGCTGACCCTAACCCTCCCCCTAACCCTAACACTAAACCTAACCCTCACCCTAACACTAACCCTCACCCTAACCCTAAACCTCACCCTAAACCAAAGCTTAACACTCACCCTCACCATAATCCCAAACCTAAGCCTAAGCCTAATTCTAACCCTAACACTCACATTCACACTCACCCTAAACCTAATCCTAACCCTAAACCTATCCCTAAACCTCAACCTAACCCTCACCCTCACCCTAAGAATAACACTAAACCACAACCTAATCCTAACCCTAAACCTCACCCTAAAACTCACCCTAACCCTAACCTTCACCCTCACCTTCACCCTAACCGTAACTCTAACCTTAACCCTAACAACAACACTAACACTAACCCTAACTCTAAACCTAACCCTAACCATAAACCTCACCCTCAGCCTCACCCTCACTGCAAAATTAATTCTAACCATAACACTAACAATAACCCTAAACCTAACCCTAACCCGAACTCTAACCCTAACCCTAACCCTAAACCTAATCCTCACGCCCACGCTCACCCTCAGCCTAAACCTAAGCCTAACGCTAAAAATAACCCTAACTCTAACCCTAAACCTTACCCTCACCCTAACCCTATCTCTAACACTAACCCTAAACCTCACCTAACCCTAACCCTAATCCTCAACCCCACCCTCTCACCATTAGCCTAACCCTAACGCTAACCCTAACACTAATCCTAATCCTCACCATCACCCTCACTCTAAACCAAACCCTAACCCAAACCCTAACCCTATGCCTAACCCTAACCCTAAGCCTAACCATCACACTCACCCTCAACCTAACCCTAATCCTAAACCTAACCCTATCCCTATCCCTCACACTAAACTTCACACCAGCGGTCAACCTAACCCTCATCCTAACCCTAACCCTCATCCTAACCCTCAATATAACCCTAACTCTAACCCTCACCCTAACCCTAATCCTCACCCTCAACCTCACCCTCAGCCTAACCCTAAGCCTAACACTAAACCTAACCCTAACCCAAACACTCACCCTCACCATAACCCTAATACTAATGCTAACTATCACTCTAACCCTAACCCTCAAACTAACCCTCACCCTAACCCTAACCTAACACTAACCCTAACCCTAACCCTCACACTAACACTCACCCTAAGCCTAACTCTAAACCGAAACCTCACCCTCACCCTAACCCTAACTCTAACACTAATCCTAACCCTAAATCTGAACCTAACCCTAATCCTAAACCTAACCCTCACCCTCACCCTCACCCTCAATGTAACCCTAAACCTAACAATAACAATAACCCTAACCCAAACCCTCACCGTAACTATAAACCTCATCCGAACCCTAACCCTCACCCTAACACTTACCCTCATGCTAACACTAACCCTAAACCTAACACTAACCCTCACACTAACCTTAAACCTCACCCTAATCCTAAAACTCATCCTAACCCCTAACACTAACCCTAACCCTCACCCTCTCCCTAGCTCTCAACCTAAACCTAATTCTAACCTTAACCCTCACCATAACCCTAACCCTCATCCTGACCATAAACCTAACCCTAATCCTCAATCTAACCCTCACCCTCAGCATAACCCCTAACCCTCACCCTTACCCTAAGCCTCACCCTAACCCTAACCCTCACCCTTATTTTAATTCTCACTCTCAGCCTAACCCTCAACTATACCCTTACCATCACCCTCACTCTAACCCTCACCTTAACACTAAATATCATGCTAACCTTCAACCTAACGGTAACACTAACCATCACCCTAACCATAACCCTCATCCTCAACCTCTACCTCAGCCTAACCCTAAGCCTAAGCCTAACCCTAACCCTAATACTCACCCTCACCCTAGCCCTCACCCTAACCCTAATCCTAACCCTAACCTTCATCCTAACCCTCACCCTAATCCTAACCCTAACCATCACCCGAACCCTAAACCTCACCCCCACCCCCACCCTCATCCTCAGCCTAAGCCTAAGCCTAAGCCTAAGCCTACCCTAACACTCACACTCACCCTCACCCTAACCCTAATCCTAAACCTAACCCTAACCCTAACCCTAACCCTCACCTTAACCTTCCCCCTAACCCTAACTCGAACCCTAAACCTCACCCTCACCCTAACCCTAATCCTCACCCTAACCCTAAACCGTCCCTTAACCCTAAACCTAAGCCTCACCCTCACCCTCACCCTAACCCTCACCATAACTCTAACCCTAACCTTAAAAAAACACTAATCCTAACCCTAAACCTAACCCTAACCCTAATCCTAATCCTAAACCTCACCCTCAGCCTCACCATCACTGCAAAGGTAACCGTAACCATAACACTAAAAATAAGCCTAACCCTAATCCAAACACTCACCCTCACCCTAATCCTAATCCTAACCCTAACCATCACCCTAACACTAACCCTCACCCTCACCTTAATCAGAACCCAAATCTTAACCCTCACCCTAACTGTAATCCTCACCCTCACTGTAACCATAACCCTCACACCTACCTTCACCTTCAACCTAAACCTAAGCATAAACCTAAACCTAACCCTCACACTCATGCTCACCCAAACCCTAATTCTAACCCTAAGCCTATCCCTAAACCTCAACCTAAACCTCACCCTCACCCTAACACTAACTCTAACCCTAACCCTACCTCTCACGCTATCCTTCACAATAAACCAAATTCAAACTCTAAAACTCACCCTCAACCTAACCCTAACCCTAAACCTCACTGTAAACTTCACCCTAAACCTAACCCTCACCCTCACCCTCACTGTAAATCTAACCCTAACCCTAAAAATAATACTAACCCTAACCCTAACCCTAAACCTAACCATAACCATAAACCTCACCCTCAGCCTCACCCTCACTGCAAACTTAACTGTAACCATAACACTAACAATAACCCTAACCCTAACCTTTACACTCATCCTCACCCTAAACCTCACCTTAACACTAATCCTCAATCTTACCCTCACCCTCACACTACCCCTAACCCTAACCCGCACCATAACCGTAACCCTTATCCTCACATTTACCGTAATCTTCACTCTCAGCCTAACCCTCAACTTTACCCTTACTGTCACCCTCACCCTAACCCTCACACTAACTCTCACCCTAATGCTAACCCTCTCCCTGACCATAAGCCTAAGCATCACCCTAATCCTAACCCTCACCCACACCCTAACTTTAACACTAACCCTCACACTAACCCTCACCCTAACCCTAACACTCACCCTAACTCTCACACTCACCCTATCCCAAATCCTAACCCTCACCCTCACCCTAGCCCTCACCCTAACCCTAACTCTCATCCTCACACTAAACCTCACACTAACCCTAAAACTAATCCTCAAACTAAACCACACCCTCACCCTAACCCTAACCCTAACCCTCACCCTAACCCTAACCCTCACATTTACAGTAATCCTCACTTTCAGTCTAACCCTCAACTTTACCCTTACTGTCTCCCTCACTCTAACCCTCACACTAAATCTCACCCTCATTCTAACCCTCTCCCTGACCGTAAACCTAAGCATCACCCTAACCCTAACCCTCACCCACACCCTAACTTTAACAATAACCCTCACACTAAACCTCACCCTAACCCTAACACTAAACCTAAGCCTCACACTCACCCTCACCCTAAACCTAACCCTCACGCTCAACCTAACCCTAAGCCTAACCCTTACCCCAACCCACACACTCACCCTCAACCTAACCATAATTCTAATCCTAACCATAACCATAACCCTCACCCTAAACCTAACACTCACCCTATCCCTAAACCTAACACTAACCCTAACCCTAACCCTCACCCTAACCCTAACTCTAACACTAAACCTCACCCTCACCCTAACCCTAACCCACAACCGCACCCTAACCCTAACCGTAAACGTCACCCTCACCCTTGCCCTCACTCTAACCGTAATCATAACCCTAACCCTCATCCTAACCCTCACACTAACCCTAATCCTAACCCTCACCCTAACCCCTTACCTCACCCTCAACCTCACCCTCAGCCTAACGCTAAGCCTAACCCTAAACCTAACCCTAACCCACACACTTAACCTCACCCTAACCCTAATCCTAACACTAACCGAACTCTAACCATAACCCTCACACTGACCCTTTCCCTAACACAAACCTAACACTAACCCTCACCCTAAGCCTAAATCTAACCCTAAACCTCACCCAAACCCTAACCCTAACTCTAACCCTAATCCTAAACCTATACCTCACCCTAACCCTAACCCTAACCCTCACCCTCACCCTCATACTTAACGTAAATCTAAACCAAAATCTAACAATAACCCTAACCCTAACCCTAACCCTCATCCTAACTATAACCCTCACCCTCACCATAACACTAACCCTAACCCTAACACTAACTCTTACACTAACCCAAAACCTCACCCTAAGCCTAAACCTCACCCTAACCCTAACACTAACCCTCACCCTCAACCTAGCCCTCACCCTAACCCTAATTCTAACCCTTACCCTCACCTAACACTAACCCTCATCCTCACCCTAAACAACAACACTAACCCTAACCCTAATCCTCAATCTAACCCTCACCCTAATACCTAACCCTCAACCTTAACCTAACCCTCACCCTAACCGTAACCCTCACACTTATCCTAACCCTCACCCTCAGCGTAAACCTCAAATTTACCCTTACCATCACACTTACCCTAACCCTCACCCTATCCCTAAACCTCATCTTAACTTTCAAGCTAACCGTAACCCTAACCATCACCCTAACCCTAACCCTAACACTAACCCTAACCCTAAGCCTGACCCTAACACTCCCCCTAAATGTAACACTAAACATAAACCTAACACTAACACTCACACTAACCTTAACCCTCACCTTAATCCTAAATCTCACTCTAACCCTAACCCTAACCCTCACTCTCACCCTAGACCTCACCCTAACCCTCACCCTAAACCTAACCCTAACCATCACACGAAAACGAATCCTGACCCACACCCTCACCCTCAGCCTAAGCCTAAGCCTAACCCTAACACTCACCCTCACCCTCACCTTAACCCTAACCCTTAAACTAACTCTAACCCTAATATTAACCCTAACCCTAAACCTGACCCTAACCCTCCCCCTAACCCTAACACTAAACCAAACCCTAACAATAACACACTAACCCTAAACCACACCCTAACCCTAAACCTCAATCTAACCCTAACCCTAACACTCACCCTCATCCTAATTCTAACCATAAGCCTAAGCCTAAACCTAATCCTAAACCTCACATTCACCCTCACCCTAACCCTAATCGTAAACCTAACCCTATCCCTAAACCTCAACCTAACCCTCACCCTCACCCTAAGACTAACACTAACCCTAAACCTAACCCTCACCCTAACCCTCCCACTAACCCTCACTCTAAACCTAAAACTCACCCTCAACCTAAATCTAACGCTAAATCTCACCCTAACCCTAACCCTCACGCTCACTGTCACCGTAACTGTAACCCTAACATTAACACTAAAACTAACATTAACCCTAACCCTAAAGCTAACCCTAACCATAAACCTCACCCTCAGCCTCACCCTCACTGCAAACTTAACCTTAGACATAACACTAACAATAACCCTAACCCTAACCCTAACCCTAAATCTAACCCTAACCCTAACCCTATCCCTAATCCTCACCCCCACTCTCACCCTCAGCCTAACCCTAAGCCCAATCCTAACACTAACCCTAACTCTAACATCACTCTCACCCTACCCTTATCTCCAACCCTAACTCTAAACCTCACCCAAACCCTAACCCTAACCCTCACCCACAACCTCAGCCTCACCGTAACTCTAACCCTAACCCTAACAATAACACTAACCCTAAACCTAACCATCACCCTAAACCTAATCCTCACCCCACCCTCACCCTTAGCCTAACCCTAACCGTAACACTAACACTAACCCTAATCCTCACCCTACCCCTCACCCTAAACCAAACCCTAACCCTAAACCAAACCCTAACCCTAAGCCTAACCCTAACTCTAACCCTAAAACTCACACTGACCCTCAACCTAACCCTAATCCTAAACCTAAACCTATCCCTAACCCTAAGCCTCACACTAACCCTAACCCTCACCCTCAACCTCAGCCTCAGCCTAACCCGACGCATAAAGCTAAACCTAACCCTAACCCACACACTGACCCTCACACTAACCCTAATCCTAACCCTAACCCTCATCCTAACCCTCAATCTAACCCTAACTCTAACCCTCACCCTAACCCTAATCCTCACCCTCAACCTCACCCTCAGCCTAACCCTAAGCCTAACACTAAACCTAACCCTAACCCAAACACTCAACCTCACCCTAACCCTAATCCTAACCCTAACCCTCCCTCTAACCCTAACGCTCACACTAACCCTCACCCTAACCCTAACCTAACACTAACCCTAACCCTAATCCTCACACTAACCCTCACCCTAAGCCTAACTCGAACCCAAAACCTCACCCTCACCATAACTCTACACGTAATACTAAACCTAAACCTCACCCTAACTCTAACCCTAACACTCACCCTCACCCTCACCCTCAATGTAACCATAAACCTAACAATAACAATATCCCTAAACCTAAACCTAACCCTCACCCTAACACTTACCCTCACCCTAACACTAACCCTAACCATAACACTAACCCTCACACTAACCCTAACCCTCACCCTAACCCTAAAACTCACTCTAACCCCAACCTAACCCTAACCCTCACCCTCACCCTAGCCCTCATCCTAACCCTAATTCTAACCGTAACCCTCACCCTAACCTTAACCCTCATCATCACCCTAAACCTCACACTAAACCTAACCCTAATCCTCAATCTAACCCTCACCCTCACCCCAACCCCTAACCCTCACCCTTATCTTAACCCTCACCCTCAGCATAACCCTCAACTTCAACCTTACCATCACCCTCACCGTAACCCTCACCCTATCCCTAAACATCCTAACCTTCAAGCTAACCATAACCCCAACCATCACCCTAACCCTAATCCTAACACTAACCCTAAACTTAACCCTGACCCTAATCCTCCCCCTAACCCTAACACTAAACTTAACCCTACCACTAACACTCACAATAGCCCTAACCCTCATCCTAAGCCTAAACCTCACCCTAACACTAAACCTAACCCTCAGCCTCACCCTAGCCTTCACCTTAACCCTAATCCTAACCCTAACTCTCATCCTAACCCTCACCCTCATCCTAACCCTAACCATCACCCAAATGCTAAGCCTCACCCTCACCCTCACCCTCAGCCTAAGCCTAAACCTAACCCTAACACTCACAAATACCCTCAACCTAACCCTAATCCTAAACCTAACCCTAACCCTAACCCTAAACCTCAACTAAACCCTCACCCTAACCCTAACTTTCACACTAACCCTAACCCTAATTCTGACCCTAACCCTCTCCCTAACCCTAACACTAAACCTAACCCTACACTAACACTCACACTAACCCTAACCCTCAACCTAACCCTAAACCTCACCTTAATCCTAAGCCTAACCCACACCCTCAACCTAACCCTAAGCCAAACCCTTACCCTAACCCTAACCCTCACCCTCACCCTAACACTAACCATGAGTCTAACCCTAACCTTAAGAAAAACACTAATCCTACCCCTAAACCTAACCCTATCCCTAATCCTAACCCTAACCCTCCCACTAACCCTCACTCTAACCATAAACCTCACCCTCAACCTAATCCTAACCCTAAACGTCACCCTAAACCTCAACCTAACCCTAAGACTCACTCTCACCGTAACTCTAACCCTAACCCTAAACCTAACACTAACACTAACAATAACCCTAACCCAAAACCTAACCCTAACCATAAACCTCACCCTCAGCCTCACCCTCACTGCAAACTTAACCCTAAACATAACACTAACAATAACCCTAACCCTAACCATAAACCTAACTCTAACCCTAACCTTAACCGTATCCCTAATACTCACCCCCACTCTCACCCTCAGCCTAACCCTAAGCCCAACTCTAACACTAACCCGAACTCTAACCCTAAACATCACCCTAAGCCTAACCCTATTTCCAACCCTAACTTTAAACCTCACCCTAACACTAACCCTAAACCTCACCCAGAACCTCACCCTCACCGTAACTCTAACCCTAACCCTAACAATAACACTAAACCTAACTCTAATCATCACCCTAACACTAATCCTCACCGCCACCCTCACCCTCAGCCTAACCCTAAACCTAACACTAACACTAACTCTAATCCTCACCCTCACCCTAATCCTAATCCTAACCCTAACCCTCACCCTAATCCTAACCCTCACCCTCACCTTAATCCTAACCCAAATCCTAACCCTCACTGTAACCCTAATCCTCACCCTCACCGTAACCATAACCCTCACACCTACCTTCACACTCAACCTAAACCTAAGCCTAATCCTAAACCTAACCTTCACACTCAACCCCACTCTAACCCTAATCCTAACCCTAAGCCTATCCCTAAACCTCAACCTAACCCTCAACCTCACCCTAAGACTAACACTAACCCTAAACCTACCTCTCACCCTAACCCTCCCCATAAACCTAATTCTAACTCTAAACCTCACCCTCAACGTAACCCTAACCCTAAACCTCACCGTAAACCTCACCCTAACCCTAACCCTCACCCTCACCCTCACTGTAAATCTAACCCTAACCCTAAAAATAATACTAACCCTAACCCTAACCTAAATCTAACCCTCACCATAAACCTCACCCTCAGCCTCACCCTCCCTGCAAACTTAACTATAACCATAGCACTAACAAAAACCCTAAACCAAACCCTCATCCTTACCCTAAACTTCACCCTAACACTAATCCTCAATCTTACACTCACCCTCACCCTACCCCTACCCCTACCCCTCACCCTAACCCTAACCCAAACCCTTACAGTAACTCTCACCCTCAGCCTAACCCTAAAGTTTACCTTTACTGTCACCCCCACCCTAAACCTCACCCTAACCCTAACCCTCAGGCTAACCCTCACCCTAAGCCCAACTCTAACCCTAGAACTCACCATCACCCTAACCGTTACCCTAACACTAAAACTCATCATACCTCTAACCCTAACCCTCACCCTAACCATAACCTAACCCTCAACCTAACCCTAACCCTCTCCCTCACCATCACCCTCAGCCTAAACCTAAGGCTAACCCAAACACTAACCCTAACCCTCACACTCACCCTCAACCTAACCCTAACCCTCACGCTCACCCTCACCCTCAGGCTAACCCTAAGCCTAACCCTTACCCTCACCCTCACACTCACCCTAACCCTACCCTAATCCTAATCCTAACCATCACCATAACACTCAACCTAACCCTAACACTCACCCTAACCCTAACTCTAACACTAACCCTAATCCTAACCCTCAACCTAACTCGAACTCTAACACTAAACCTCACCCTCACACTAACCCTAACCCTAAACCTCACCCTAACCCTAACACTAAACCTCATGCTCACCCTAGCCCTCACTCTAACCCTAACCCTAACCCTAACCTTCATCCTAACCCTCACACTAACCATAATCCTAACCCTCACACTAACCGCAACCATCAACCTCAACCTCACCCTCAGCCTAACCCCAAGCCTACCCCTAAACCTAACCCTAAACCACACACTCAACCACACCATAACCCTAACCCTAACCCTAACATAACACTAATCCTAACCGTAACCATAACACTTACCCTAACCCTAAGATAAATCTAACCCTAAACCTCAACCTAAACCTAA